>NW_020799091.1:22363300-22389580 GCF_003259725.1 Athene cunicularia | reverse complement strand
GTGGCCGCGCTGAGGGACCCCAGCCCGCCCCGGGCGGCAGCCCCCCGGGCACCCGAGCTCCCACAGCCGACCCAAAATAGTCCCAGTAAGCACAGCTCTCCGTGGCCGTGTCTCATCATCCGGCATCTGTTAGCAAAAACAATCGTGTCTTTAAGGCTTAATGCTAAATTATTAACTCCATGGAAAGTCCTCCGGCGAGGTTTCTAGCTTGTCCGGTTTGGGCAAAAGAGGGCGCTTTTTTTGTTATTAGCGTCATCCTTCTCCTCTCAAAACCAAATTTAAATATTGTCAGTAAAATGATACCCAGCCCTCTGACAGGAGCCTGGTCTACAATAACAAGTGGCCTCGTTCATCTCTTAAAACAACCCTCACAAACCGTCACCCCAAAAGAGCACGTTACACCCCACAGAGCCATTCCGTAACTACCAGCATAACCAGGAGCAGAGACACATGGTGCAGCGTGCACCCGGGACAGGCACGGGACAGGAGGGGGGGCACAGCTACCCCATCGTCCGGTAAACCTGGAGCTCCACAAAACGGGTGTTAGGGGTAACACAGAGAACAATGACGTACTATCTAGGATGCATAAATGTCATGATACAGACAGTAAATTTGGATGTAACAGAGATGCAGACCAACAAAGAAAGATGCAAGAGTGTAAAACCTTGTTAGCAAACAAAAAATGACCTCACGTAGATCCTGAAGAAAGGAAGAAGAAACTGTCCACACAAATGTCAGATTTGTCCCAGTGAAGCGCTCCACATGCTGACAACTTGCTGTGACACCCCCCATACACCCCAGAGAGAAACTGCCAACCTTCAGACCCAGGGGAGCCAAAGAAGGGTGAGCACTGTGTATAGCATTTTCTCTGCACTGTCATTCTTTCTTTTTCTGTAGCAATTAGATCTGTATTAATAATTACTAGATTCTTCACATGTCAACTATAGTAACAAGAAATTCTTGGCTTTACTTACATATAAGCCCTGCTTTCCTCTTTGCCTTTAAACACTATTTTGAGTGTAACACCTAGGTAACGATGCCTTATGTGTTGGATACATGTAGATGTGGATTCCAGCCAGATCCGTATGTATGCATTTTCCCATCAAATACTTTCCACATGGACCCCTTCTACCAACCCAATATGCACTGATCTCACTGGAGACAAATTGTGAGATATCCGTCACATACTTCACATATTTTTAACCCAGTAAGGCCAACAGTATGTGACCCAACTTGGAACTTTCCTCAGAACACTGCAGCTTTTGGATCTACTGCATTCTTCTCCTGACAGATTAAGCAGTTACAATAGGGTACCTTAAGTATGCTGGAGATGTGATTTTGAAGATGAATGGAAATCTTTTCACAGTGATAAATGCTCACTCTCACTGCAAATTCAGGCAAGCACACCCATATCATTGTAACTTAGTAGCAGATTTCACACTTTCCTTTAAAACTATCTCAACAGAAATATACTAGCCAGACTTTCCTGGGGTAGTAGACTTGCTTTATATATTTGCTACCACCCCCCCACCCCCCTTATATTGGAGGAGATTGAAGAGAGAGAAAATGGGACACAGGTGTGAGCAACCACAGCTTGTTATTTGCCTTGCAGAACAACTGATTGTTGCTGACATTCTGATTCACCACATGTTACTGTCCTCAAGAATAATCGTTCTGATGCAAATTAAATAGAAACTCATACTACATTTCTCTCTCTGGTTCTACTGTGAAGTTATTGTTTCATTTCTATAACAATATAAAAGGCATAAATCCTCCTGCTTGTTTTTCCTTATAAGTTTCAGCAGCATTTCCTGCCCTTTCTCCCTTTTCTCCGTTCTGTGCTGGTTTCTGTAAGTATTCACGTCACAAAGATCATGCCCACAACATCTGGGACAAACAAGACCTTTCACTTTCAAAATGGTTAAGACACACCCATGTTCAAATGTTTCCCCATGCAGCAAGTCAGTAAGGAAAAAAAGCCCAACCTTTTGCTGAACTGTAATTGATATTTTGGTTTCTCACAAATATGAGAAATTTCATTGTAACAACCTCCCTAGAAATATGGAACTCTACCATGAAACCTGATGTTTTCCAACTGTTAAGAAAAATAGCACTTGTTTTGAATCTTATATTTGGGGCTGGGAGAAGGAAGGAGGAAATAAATATTTTCTTGAATTCTGCTCTACAAACAAACTCAGACTGTGTTTGTTTGTTGTTCTAACTATCCCAGTGAGAATTTCCATCTCAGAAAGGATGAAAATAATGAACTTTCTGGTAAGAAACACAGAGGTTCTGAACACCACCAAGCTTCCTTTCCTTATAGTGTTACATATATCTTACATTCGTAAACAATACAAATATAGCACTGTTGCTATCCCACCTCTCAGATTAACAAGAGGGACTGCAAGTACAAAGAAATCCTGCCAGATATATATACATAAAGTTATACATATAAAATTTATTTTGTCCTGGTAGGATATCCTTTACAGATATTAAATACAATTAAAGATTTTAAATTAATTATTGATCACAGGTGAGATTTTTAGAAGGAAAAAAAAAAAAAAAAAGAGCAAAAACCCAGTATTTTTTCCAGAATAAAAAGTAAATCTGGACTTCCAGGGAAAAGGGTAATTAAAATAATAAAGTAAATTACTATGTCCTTTGAAATATTTATAATAGAAAGTACGTTACAGCAATTTTTTATTGAAGTTACTACATTTTAGTTAATAACATTCAGTATTGTATTATAAATTGTAGGATTATGAGGTCTGCAGAATTTCTGAGGTTGTCTTTTCTCATGGATTTGTGGAAGCTCTTCTAATTTACTTCAGCTTGACAATTTGATGTGAGAAACAAAGTAATGTTTCACTCACCGAAAATTGTCACTAACTGAAAATTTCACCTACAATTTTGGTCCTGAAAACATTTCACGTGCATAGGAACTTAAGAGATCAACAGGACCATTCACATGGTAAATTTAAGTCCTTACACCTTTTCATAGACCCGGTGTCACTATTTTAACATTTTTATTAATCATATGGCTACAAGAAATCGAAGAATCTGGAGTCCCAGTGGAAAAATGAGCTTGACATTATAGCAAGTGTTTATATTTTACCAAGTATAAAGTTCCACAATATATGCAAACCCTACTTGTATTCCAACTGTGCCATTTGGGCTAATGTCATATTCGCCCATCTCTTTACACAAACCAAGGGATAGACAACCTTTCTAACTCAGAAAAAAATACTCAGATGGCCATGTCATAGAAAAAGGGAACAATGGGAAAAGTTCAGACAGGTGACAATAGTGCCCACTTGATACTGGCTGGGCTCAAGGGTGGTTTGCCAGGATACTCTGGTGGCTCTGTCATCTGTTCCTATGGAAGGACTATAATATGGGAGAAAAGAGAAATTATGAACCAGACACAATGGCAATTACTGAATTAGAGAACTTGACTGGAACTACTTGGTTTTATTAGCCATTTGGAAAATGTTTAACTAATCTAGGAATGACAGTGTACTCATATGGTTTCTTGCAATGGATGGGGCAGAAAGGCCTGTTTGGCAGAGACAGGCCTGTTAATAACGAAAAGAGTTCTGTTCCAGCTCTTCCTCAGGCTGCTGCAGTTTCACTTCTCTGTCCTACTCAGCAAGTTACATGAAGAGGGGTGTAACTTTAAGCTATGGCTAATCCTGCAGAAGTCAGCAAAACCAATCCAAATGAGTTCAGTGCTAGTTCCATTTCATTAATATCCCAGTGTCCCAATGTCCAGCTAATACCCTGGAAGTACATCTGCATTTGTCAAATGCTAGGCAGTGAGCTTGAGCACTGGAGCTCTGCTAGTCTGCATTGCTACACCCTCTTCCCGTATGGAGCACTCTAAGTAGCTCTCCCCAGGAGAAATCTGCGGTAGCGGGAAAAGCTCTGAGCGCTGTAGACATGACTTGGTCAGTGACACTTGGCCTGGGACTTGCCCCATCTTGTTCAGAAGAACTGATAAAGTTGCAGTATCGGAAGACACATATGCTATAAGCCTGACAACAAAACTACTGAGGGAGATCAGCGCTCACTGTGGTAGCCCACAATGTAGTCTGAGTTTGTCTCTCCTTCTTGGGTTAATCTGGGAAGCACTTGCTCTTAATTAAAATTTGAGGACTCCATCTTGAAGTAAGTCTTAGGGCATTCTGTCAAAACTTTATATAGAGCTGGTCTGGGGCTGTAGCAGAGAGTCCCAGGGACAGAGTTCAAGCAAGCAATTCCTCGTGATAGAGACTGCTGTAATTAGATTACACACTCTTTAGAAAGGACTTTGAAAAACACTGGGCATTAAGTGATCAGTCAGATTCTTAGAAGATTGTAAAGATGAATCAAAGACAATTCCTTTCCTATGGGACAAATAATGCCTGCTTAACAGATCCAGTCTGTCATCTGGCACAGAAACACTCATAATTACCTTATGTAGTGTGTTTTCTGGAGCTCATGATAGTATTGTCCAAGAGGCAGAGTGTATACACTTGGGGAGGGGGGAGGGCACAGGTACTTCAGCACCTTTGAACTATTACAGACTAAGCCACAGATGAGAAACAGAAGATCTATCAAACCATGGAACTTGACACAGATCCCCAGAGTGCCTTAAACCAGCCACAATATATCATAGATGTCAATGTTTCAACCTCCCTTATAGACCACACCTTTACATTTCTGATCGGATCATTCTCATAGGCATCACTGAAAATCTGTTGCCTCAGAACTGTCAGATTCCAGATGTGGCTTACCTTCTGAAATACATAACCTCCAAGAAACAGCATGAACAAAACCTAAAATGGTTATGTTTGTTATTCAGGTATCACAAAGAATATAACCTATAGCTGCAGATTTGTCAAGTTCATATTTCTTAAATTTGTGGTTTAAAACACACAGTAGCAATATATCAACAGGTCTGTGGGAGAGATGCAAGCTTGGAATCTGGAATCCTCTGGCAGGTGAACTAGAGGGAACTAAACGCCCTCCCTTCCCCCTAGCCTGCTTGAAACCTTTCCCACTTCTTTTCCTCCACTTCAGTCAATAACTTGGCTATCTCTCCTTTCCACCGGGTCGTAGTTTAGTTGCAGAATCTGATTATTCTCCTTTCTTGCCATATTGGTTCAGATATTAAATTTCACTGACTAGATCTTAGAACACCCTCAGATGTTCTCTACAGCTCTTTATTCTCCCTGCAAAGTCACCATGTTGACTTTAGTCATTCTGCACTCCTAAATTTCTAACTCCTCTTTGGCTTTGTTCTAATCTGTCAAAAAAACTACTACAAGATTATCCAGTCAACCTGCAAATTACTATACTATGCTATCGTATCAGAGAAGGAATTCAGACTGTCAGAGTCCTGTGGAAAGGACCTTATTATCCCTAAATTAGTATTAATATTTTGTAACATTCAACTATGTACAAAGTTTTCCTTTTCTACTTTTGGGAGCTCAGTGTTGTTTTCAGTTTTATTTTATGAGATTACTTTTTAAATTAAACAATTTGATTCTAAATTTATCTGCATTCAGAACTGCCTAAAATTATTTAGTCCCATATGATACCGACAGGAAGATGCTGTTAAGAATTATTTTTAGTACAACATTCCTGAAAAGCTCTAGTATAAACTCTTTTCAGAACCAGTATCTATGGATAAATAGCTGCCAGGTTAAAACCAGAGGGAAAATGCATTAGTTTGATTTCTTGCAACTGTTAGGTGATGAGAGGAAGATGATTTACGCTCCTGTCTTTGTACTGCACACAGTCAAGGAGAAACAAGGGTAATACTTCTACAGGCAGATGTAGAGGACTGAAGCTTTTCAGTCTTGATTATGAGCCAAGGGCATATTGCCCAATCCTTGGTCAAATGAACAGCTTGCCTAAATGAATTGTCAGACTTGATACTCTTTCCTGTTTTATCTCCTGCTGCTTCCATCTGACACAGAACTGTCTCTACCAAGTGTATCTGAGCTCTTTATATTTTCCCTGATGGAGTGCAGCTATCTGACAATACAAAACATTAGTCCTAAACTACCTGATAGTGTCTTTTTTATCAATATATGAAAATATTACCTTGTCAACCGAGAGTCAAAATATAGATAGCAAGGGATTTAATTGAGCAAAACCATGTAGGAACAGAATGCTTCCATATATTTTAAAGAACTTAGTGGCCATATTGACTACTTTCCTCTACTTCTATTCCTACAAGAAAAGAAATAGTGGAGTAAAGAATCACCTACTATTCTCCGTTGTGGACTAAGTCATAGTGGCAGGGAAAAAAACAAGGTGAACTGCTAAGGGAACACTGGGGTGGATGGTCAAAAAATGTCCTCTGAATTTGTCTTTAGCTTTTCTGCTGTTTTCATGGGCTGTAAATAACGTGATCACTCAAGCATCAACTAACCTACATCAGCTGTTGGGATTACTGCCTCATGATGTCCCATGTCTCACAAATAGCATCCACATATTTTGTTTTACTTTATTACAGCTGCCCTGTAAATTATGACAGTTCAGGAACCAACTCAAAAGTTATTATAATATCCCCATTTGGTAGAAAATTTTAAAAAATAAAGAAAATCCTTGGGAGTAGAAGAGACAAATAATCACGGTAACATCCGGAACTAGAACACAGAAACATCTGAACTAGGTTTTGGACCCTGAAAAAATCCATCCTATAAGATGGTGACAACAAAGACTTTGGGGTATGCCTGTTCTACAGCTGTTAATGCCAGTAATCCCAAGAAGTGCAGGGGTTTTATACTTAGATAAGAACACTCTAAGCAATGGCAGGAACATAAGAGCTAGTTTCTTTAGCTGAAGTAGCTCTCTTGTGAACCAGCTTGGGTGTGCACAATAATCATACCTCTGAACAAGTAGGGTTGGAATATCCCCATTAGCTGGTAGGTCTCTGCATTTTATTTTAATACAACTAGATTAGACATAGTTTTCTTATTTTATAATCTGTGTCTCCATAAACCTTTGTAGCTATGTTAGGTATCATAAATATTTTGCTCTTACCTTAACATTTCAACATTCCTTAATATTTTGTTCTTAATCAGGCTGGAGACTGGCTACAAAGCAACTTTGCTGGAAGAGGCCTGGGAGTCCTGGTGGTCAAGCTGAGTGTGAGAAAGCAGTGCCCTTTTGTGATAATGAAGGCCAATTATACAACAGGCTGCATTAGTATAGCACAGTCAGAAGGACAAAAAAGTGATTAATGTCCTCTACTTGTTATTTGGAGACAGCACCTGGAGTACTCTGTACAATTTTGGGCCCACCAGCACAAGAGAGACTGTCAAACTGGAGCAAATTCACTGGACACATTGGCTAAGGGTTTGAAGCATGTGGTGTACCAGGCAGATCTGAGGTAACAGATTGTTTAAGATAGACGGGAAAAAAAGACTAAAGAGGAATCTAGTCACTGTCAGCAGTTACCTAGAGGAGGGAAAGCTAGAGGTTCTTCTCAGTAAGCCCACAGCAAGAACATAAGAGTTCACATGTTGCAGTAAGGGCAATTCTAAATGAATATAACAAAGAAGTCACAGAGATTAGACACTGAGACAAGTTTTCCCAGACAGGCTGAAGAATCTTCATCCTTGGAGACATTCAGAACTTACTGAACAGGAGCCTGAGCAACTTCAGAGGTAGCCCTGCTTTGAGCTGAGCGTTTGGACCAGATGACTTCAAGAGGTCCTTCCCAGCCTACATTATTGTCTTATTCTGAGATGGTAGGAAGAAGAACAGAAAATTATATGACACCAATCTGGCACATACCTACAGACAAAATCAATCTATAATTTTGGTCTGTAAACTGTTTCCAAGCATAAAAGTTGGTATCTGCTGCTTGTTCCAACCCCCAACTTAGGCAAAAAAGCAATTTAAAATAATTATTTCACAGAAACGTCAGTCATTATTAAAGGTAAAATGATTCAATTCTGAACTTGCCAACCACCTTTGCTCATTAATAAAATCACCTAACAACCACCTCTTGACATGAACAAACCCACAAAACCATCCCCTGTACAATAAAAATAGTTTTAATTATGTCTGAAAAGGACTTCTGCATTCTGATCTTCTTCACTCAAAGGTGGGCATCTGACTTGTCCTGCTGACTGGGGGTAAGGGGAAACAAGGGCTGGGACAGTTAACCAGATAAGGAGCTTATTGAGCAAAACTGACAGTATGAACCACAGCACTCTTCATTCCAGAAATTTTCTTTTATGAAATGGCCCTTAGGAGCCATTACAGCCTGATGTGACTTCAGAGCAACTGCACTCATTGCAGCCTGTATCAGCCTCAAAGCAGTTTTAAATTATGTCCCCCAGCAATTGCTCCCCTAGGGCTATTTCATTCTGCTTTTGATATAGAAAGTCAAACAAAACTGGATCAGAAAACCACAGAATGTTACATGTGGTTCAGAACCATTCAAATACAGCAACATGAAGTGAACATGAGGCAGAGGAAATACAAAAGTCAAAAGAAATTTAGGAGACTGATGTCAAAATTATAAAGAAAAATACTGCCAAAACCCCCAGAATATACAGTTCTAAACCAGAATCACTCAGGTAAGACTCTGGAAAAAAATGCTTTGTGGACGTTCCTGGTATGCTGTGCTGCTGAACAGCAATAACAAATCTTTACAGCTCTACAGAAAACACCACTGATCCTAAGAAAATGCCTATGAGATACACAGTAAGCCTCAATGGCTGAAGCTTTGTGTAGACAGTATGGAGAAAAAAAAATCTAATTTGTTGAATTTTACCTAAAACGCTATAAAGACTTGGTATACTGGGTCTGTGCAGGATGACGTTAATTTCCTTCATAGCAGCTCAGGTGGTGCTATCATTCCCCCTAGTTGAGCAAGAAGTTGAGAGGGAACACACCTAGGACCCACAGTGGCCAAAGGCATATTCCATACCATGTTAAGGGAGAAACTGCTGCCTGAGCTTTCACACACCATTCAAGGACTTGTGCACACACCTCCTGAGAATTTACCTGCTAGGAGCAGGGTCCCTTCATAGCACTCTGCTCCAATGAGCTGACAGGTGCCCCTTCTGCCTCCACACACAGACACACAGTCTCTGATATGAGGTACACCAGGCGAATTTATAGAGTGGTACAGCAGTATACAGCTCGAGCTGGCTGCCTACAGAGAGGGACCCTGAACAAAGAAACCTCTGGGCAATTACACCCTTACAAGTTCCCCTCCTCTCACAGGACGGGATGGTCCAAGAGTAATATTTGGGTCTGGGGTCTTCTTGTTCCTCGCTGGGTCCTTTCTCTGTCTCCAGGTGGGTCCTTGTTTTTCTTATCTTGAGGATGCGGCTTCTACTGATGGATGTGGCTACCTTATCTTTCTGGTTTGCACTGGTGTCGGGGCCTTCCTTCATGTAACTAAGTAAAAGTTTAGCATAAGTTCAGCAGCATCGAGGTGAAAATTCACAGCTCTTGGCCTAAGGGTTTAGCAAGTCTTTCTACTAATGTTATACGATGGATCTCCTTTGAGCGAGGAAGTGACTACAACAGTCCTCCCTTTGTTTTTATCAAGCATTCCTGCTTAATACAGGAAGTTCGCAAAATCTCTGTCTTCTTATATATGAGATAATTATAAGTAACAAACACAATAAAGCTAAGCATAGTACTATTATCATGAGATGCAACATGTGGTCACATATTCGAATGGCTATGGGTGACCATCCAAAATGGCATTCCTACCAGTGGTGGTCACTGTCCTTTTTCACCCTTTCATGATCACGGTGGATTTCTTCTGCACCATGGTGGACAGTGACCAAATTTTTTTGTCCATTCCCTTTTACTTTCTTTCATATCTGCTTCAATTCTCTGTGGTGCAGCAATTTTCTTATCATTGTCAGATTCATTCCAGTGGAAGTGGGTGACAAGTCTTGATATAAGGAATAATCTGACTGTAGTAACTGATGGGATGTAATGGGAGCTGAATAATTAAAGTTGCATTCCACAATCGTAGTAAAGGTACAAATACTTGAAAATCTGTATGCACAAAATTATCATCTCCAAGTTTAAAATCAAAGAGTTCTTATGCAGACACATCCTTTTCTGATATAAGTAAGTTTAGTTTCTATGATTTCTTTGGGATGTATTTGAAACTGACAGATACTTTGCTCAGTATCTAAACATGTATCTTGAGCTTTAATGGTATTACTTTCACAGATAAACCCTTGTTCTCATGCAATATATATGTCTGCGTCAACTGTTTGCCATCTATTTTCTTTTTGTTGGGCTCATATTCTGTGTTCTACTGGGTAAAGTATGCTTCCTCCGTAATTCAACCCTAATACTATGATGGGATATCTAGTAAGGACCAATGTATTACATATTGTTAAAATGGAAGTCGTGTCTTTTTGGCTGATGGGGTCATAAGTGAAATTAAGTAAACACCACCATGACTGGAATATTATTTCAAATTCATTTGCATTATCCCAAATTACTTTTTGAATCTCAGTGGGTGAAATGCCTTCTTCACCTTCTCTTATAATTACTGCTACTGTAGATTTTATCCATAGTTGCACCTGTATATACCCAAGTGCTAATGAGATTGTTTTGGACTATTCTGAGTGTATCTATAATCAACTGGTGGTCTTTGTCATTAATTCTCTCCAATTAGGGCATTATATCAGACAAGAGACATTCATTAGTCCCTAATCCTAATAGGGAAGATCCTAAAGGGTGTTCCAGTTTGTCCAACTTGCTAGATGTCATGCTGAGTTTGTTTCCAAGTACTTCAGCATCTATACTATTAAGTATCCCAAGTCCTGCTCCTAATCCTGAGAGGACACTAGTCCTACTTCTTTTCATTCGTTTGGCAGGGGGCAGGGCTTGTCCATGTAGCCAAGCTAGCCACCCTTCAGAGGGTGTACTAATGAATGGTGCACAGGTTGATTTAATGGACAAAATATTTATCTGCACTGACAACTCTACTAATTATAATGACCATGAAGCATTAAACAATACTAATTTTTGATAGTGTATGGCGCAATTTCAGATATTTGTGGTGTCAGCTTCTCCATTCTCCAAGGAGTTGGTAATGTAGCAGCTGGGAGACAGTTGTCAAAACCGGCCTAGTAGTTCCACAAGTTACATTGACAAGTACCCTCTTAACATTTAATTTAGGATTATCCTACACACATCACCTGGAGTCCAGCATTAAACAGCAGCTGGTTTTATTAAAACACTATGATTTTTCTTCTGCTAGTCAGTTCTAGCAGAATTAAATTCAGAGCTGTATTTGCTTCACAGCAAAACCCAAGTTTTTTTCTTTCTGGTTCCCTAGGGACTGGAACAGCTATTCCCTGATAATCCAGGTAGACTCTCTTCCCTTTATTGTCAATAAGTTTTGTCCACTCGGGATCACCCATCCTTTTCATATTTAGCCATGCTGTTGCCATTGTCAGGGTTGTCATTATCAAGAGTATTGAGATGTCTCGCTTCACTGTTACTGTTGCAAGGGTCCTTCAGAGTTCAATTATTTGTCATGTGGTTAGCTATCCACCATTCATTTGCCTGTGAGTGGTGTATCCAATTTTCTTTTTCTGAAACTTTGACACCAAAGAACATAGTAACACAATATAGGGCCCTTTCCATTTTGGTTCTTGCTTAGACTTTTGAGAAAATACCTTTATTAGAACTTTAACCCTGTACTTGTATTTCAGGTGCTGTACATTAGTACATTGAGCATATTTTTCATCGTTTGTAAACCGTTTCTGCATACTTATAAATGTATTGGGTCAGTCATCTCTATCCAAAAGGCTGGTCTTGGCTAGGTTGTAAGTCCCTCATATGACCAAATGTCTTCCAAAGAGAATTTCTGCTGATGTTAGTCCTATGGGTTGTCAGGGGCATTTCACACATCTCATAAGGCTAAGGTCAATTCATCTGGCCACTTTAAACTATTGTTTGTGGATATTTTGCCTATCTTTGCTTTTGAGGTTCTGTTCATTCTTTCTATCCATCTGTCCTGAGGATTGGAGGTGACAGGGAGTGTGCAAATTCCTCTCTATACCTAGCAATTTATAGAGCTGACCAATTATATTTGCTGTAAAACGGGCACCTCTGGTTCAATTGATTCAGGAACTTCATATCTGGGTATAATTTACTTTAATAATGCTTTCACTACTCCTCCTGTGTCCGCTGTTCTCATGAGGAAAGCTTCCACCCAACCTGACAACTAATCTACTATAACTGATAAATGTTTGTATCCACTGGCAGATGGCATATCTGCATGATCTATTTGTAATCACTGAAAACGCTCATGGTTGTCCCCTTAACTCTGAGCTTGGATTGATACTTGAAAACTTTTACCAGGTTGGGCTGCTGCTGGTGATTCTTTTTGCAGCAGCATAAATTCCTGGTGCTGTCCATACTTTTTGTATCTGGTTAGCCACCTCTGCTTCTCCATGAGCTTCATCATGAAATCACCTGGCCATGGTAACTAAATATTTCTTTGACAAAACCAGCTTTCCTCCAATTGCCCATATTCCGCCGTCATCTTGTTTTACTTCTCCCATTGTTTCTTCTCTTCTGCTGAAGAGTCCTTTTCATACATGGTTTTGGGGCTTGTTAAATTTGGCCATTCGTTCTGATTTTTCATTGAAATTGCAACCACATGCTCTCTCAGAGGTTACTGGGCTGCAGCCTTTGCAGCTGCAACAGCTAAAGCATTTCCTTTACTAATTTCTGTAGTGTCCTTGGTATGGGCTGGGCAGTGTATCACAGCAATTTCTTTGGGTGGCTGAACTGATTCCAGTAAATTGCTTATTTCCTCTTCATTGGATACCCTTTTCCCCAATGATGTGGAAAATCCTCATTCTTTCCATGACATTCCTGTTGCATGGCACACCCCAAAGACATATTGAGAGTCTGTGTAGATACTGACTCATTTTCCTTTTCGTAGATGAGCTGTGTGTGTCAAGGCTATCAGTGCTACCCTTGTGTGCTCAGCCGTGCTGGGAGTGGTTCAGCTACCATCACTTGTCCTCAGCTGACCACAGCCTACCTAGTCTGCTGTTGTCCATGTAAGTAGTAGGATGAGCCATCTACAAACAGACCTAGATCTGGATTCTGCAAAGGAACATCATTTAAATCTGTTCATGGTTTGATGGAAGTAAGCATTACCCATTTGCACTGATGGTGTTTCCCCCCTTCATCAGGCAACAGTAACATCACAGGGTTCAGGGTATTGCGTCTCTTCAGAATAACATTATGCCAGTTGGAGAATTAGTTCATATTCATGTGCCCATTGCCGTGACAATGCTTGGGCCATATATTGCTTCAGTAGTATTTCTATGATACTTCCTGTGGGACATAATCTGTCACTGGATGTCCTAAGATGAGTGGGCAACTCTTCTCCAATATAGCCAGTGCTGCCACTACCGATTTAATACAAGCTGGCGCCCCTGCTGCCATTGGATCAAGTTGAGTTGAATAATAGGTGACTGACCTGTGATTCAGACCCAGTTTCTGCATTATCACTCCACTTCCTACACCTTTTTACTCAGGTACATGCAAATTAAAGGGTTTTGTATAGTCTGGCAGTCCTAGGGCTGGAGCTGATGCTAATGCTTCCTTTATTGCTTTAAAAGCCTGTTCTTTTTCTGGTCCCCATGTAATCGGCTCTACTTCTTCATCCTTTGTAGCCTCCATTAAAGGTTTGATCAGTTCTCCTAATCCTGAGATCCACAGTTGACAGGACTCTACTGTTCCCAGGAAACTTCGTATCTACCTCTTTGTGATACAGCGTGGGAGCCTATTTATGGTTTCTGTTCTTTCAGGATCTATTTCTCACTGGTCTTCCTTTAAGATAAACCCTAAATATTTAACCTCTTTCTGACACAGTTGAAGCTTGGATAGAGATTCATGATGTCCCTTTTCAGCTACATAATAAACAGTGTTCATCATACAGATACCTGGTTGTTTTTGCTTGCTAATAATAAGTCACCTACATATTGTACTAGTGCTGATTCTCCTGGAAATTTTACAACTTTTAAATAATTTCTTAATATGCAGGAAAATATTGCAGGGGAATCCCAAGACCCTTGGGGGAGATGCATCCAGGTCATTTGATTCCCTTTTCACAGAAAAGCAAATATCAACTGACATTTTTCGTCTATTGGGATGTTAAAAAAGGTTGTTGTAAGATCAATAATGGTCAAGTATTTTTGCCCTATGTGGTATCTGTAAAAGAATATTCAAGGGGTCTGGTACTACAGGATAAGGAACTTCCACATGTTGGTTAATTGCTCATAGATCTTGCACAGACCGGTATGCCAGGTCTCCAACTGCAACTCATCTATTCTTTTTTACTGGGAGTATCAAGGTATTGTAAGGTGACATGCACAGTTTCAGAACGCCTTGGCCAAGTATCAATCTACTTGTTTCTGTATACTCTTTTCCACTTCTTGTGGGATAGGATATTCATTTACTGCTGGAGGCGGCCCTCCTTTTATTTTTATGTTTACCAGTTGTGCTGAGAACAATGACCCCATCAGTGCTTGTTTTACTACATAATTTTGTCAGGGTGGATTCTAATACCTTCAGCACTTGTGATTTGGTTTTAAATTTGCTACTATTTATGCTTCCTCCCATTATTATTAGATCAACACTATGTTGCGTTAGATGTATCTCTTTTAAGATATCTCTCCCTGAAAAACAAGCTGGTGAGTCTTCTGCCAACACAAACCTTCCCCATATGCTTATCTCCTACTGTTACTAACAAAGGATTACTTAATTTATTTTTTTTCCCCTCCTCCCATGACCCCATGTATTAACAGAGTCTGCAGACCTAGGCCCCTTTGGAATGAAGTTTAAAAGTGATAATGTAGCTCCTGTATCTACCAAAAATTCAACTTCTAAATCTTCCAGCTTTCCAATAATATGACTATTTTAGTCTAATCATGTTATGCACATATTAAGAATTTCTAGTTCCTAGGAGCCCTTCCTCCAGTCACTGTGATTGCATATTCTCCCAAGTTAGTTCTTCTTGGTCATAGGTCACTTCTCTTGTCCTTCCCTGTGCCCAGAGTGGACATTCCCACTGTATGTGTCATAACTTTTCACGATGATAGCACTCTCTCCCACCATTCCTTCCTCCTCCTCTCTCTTTCTTCTCTAGCTTTAAGTA
The DNA here is from genome assembly GCF_003259725.1 of Athene cunicularia. Lineage (NCBI taxonomy): Eukaryota > Metazoa > Chordata > Aves > Strigiformes > Strigidae > Athene > Athene cunicularia. Next base: position 22,374,408 of record NW_020799091.1, on the reverse strand, counting down.
ATTCCTGTCCTCAGTCTCTTCTCCCCTTGGCCTCTGTCTCTCACTTGCAAATTTCTTGCTAACACCACGTGAGAATTGCAAGAAGGTGGAGAAGGCAAAGATGACAGATAGTGTAGAACTAAACTATTCACAGGATTTGCTGGTGCGGCAGCTTCTGCTACTGCTACAATAACACCCTTTTTCCTTTTTCGACTTTTGTCCTGGATGTTTTCTCTCCCCAGACCATGCTTGCCATACATATCAGTAATCCGTTTGGATTATTGGTGTCCAATCCTCCAGTCAATGTCTTAAATACATTGATTTGGGTGGATTGAAGGTTCCCTGCATTGGCCATAACTGTAGAGGGCTTCCTCTTGCCATTCTTATAATAAACAGCCATTCATCTTGGTACAATTTGATTGCCTGCTTTTTAGGTAATTCCACTGTACCATAAATTTTCTCCCAAGACCTTGGCCAAGGGAATCCCCTTTTCTATTCCAGATACATTTCCCATTTCTTTTTCTTAGTATCAGGGTCTCACTTACATGCATTTTATGTTGGTCAGGTCACACCAACCGTTTGGGGTTTTTTCCCTCCCTGTGGTTTACGCTGACCAGGACACACACAGACCCTTTATTCTTGTGCAATTTACGCTGATCAGACCACGCACTACCCAAATCACTAATCTCGAGTCTGCTCAGGGAATGTTAACACTCACCTTTCAGAGTTTGCTGCTCCAAAGGTCCCGGATGAATTCGCCTACTGCCAGCAGTTGGATGTTTGGAGGCAAGAGGATCCAAGGGTACTGTCCTAGGATCCCATCTGAGTGGCCAAACTGTTAAGGGAGAAGCTACTGCCTGAGGTTTTGCACATCATTCGAGGAGTCACACACACACACACACTTTCGGGCACTTCCTCTTCCTCAGGCTTAAACCTAGGTCTCCCAAAGCAGAGTCAAAGTAGGATTCTTCTGTGTTAAACCACTGATCCTCACTGGTTCTTGTAATGTATATTTAAAGCTTCTGTCCCATTTTTCAGCTCTGAAACTGGATTATCTGTTACTCCTAGTTGTGAGGCTTTAAATATTTGATGAAAGATCTTGAACTTGCAGAGATGCACTGTGATCAGTTCGAGAGCAGTATAAACAGATAGAGCTAGTCAGATTATGCATTATAAACAGATAACCCAAGAAATTCATTTTAATAATCTGTTCTTCAGCTCTGTAGTTGGTTCAGATTCTAGCCAACACATTTCTTGCAAGGAAACTGTTACTTTCAGCTTTCATCAGAATGTTTTCCCTCAGGTAAGTCAGTCCTAACACTGATCTACATAACCCTAACATTGCTCTGCTATGAGACTTCCTGAAACAGCTGCAAAAAAAAAAATTCTGTGCTTTCATCTCAAATACATACATAAACTACAAATTAACCAAAATAATGTTTTTCTTTTTACTGGCTCATTCAGTTACACAGTAGTAAGCACAGTGTAACTGGTTAGTCAATTTTCAGAACAGAGTCTCTGACAGTTTACTTTAGTTAATCTAATGGCAAAATGCTATTATTATCCACTATTATCTACTATTTCAGTATTTTTCTCTGTACAATAAATTTAATGAACCCCATAAAAACGATTTATACCATTAGCTAAAAGAGGTATTTGTCATACGCTTTTACACCAGTAATACATTACATTTGAAAGTAGTATACATACAAATGTCTCCTGATCTGGAACAAACTTTGTATCTGCAAGCCAGAAGACCAAGATCCAACTAAAAAGACCTAAATACGTCTTAAAAGTAGACTTAGAGGAGATCTTGCACTTAAAGAAACATATAATGGTATCTGATATGTCAGCCATGTCACTGACACAAATTGAAAAATCATTTTATGCTGAAGTTTTGTAAAGACAATAAAACACACAGGTGTTATTCCTACTTCTTACATTAGTGCACAGCTTCACAACAGGATGGTGATGTGCGGAAACAGACTCTACAACTTGAAGAGTGTTATAAAGCAGGTATGTTTATTCCAGCACTGGGGTGAAAGGGGATTTCTCCACAAAGCTTGCACACCAACACATTTTACCAGAAATTTATAGAATGTAGATATACATATTTATGGAGTCACACAATACATATGTATTAATAAGGTAGAGTTAGTTCAAAAGGCTTGCGTCAGCAGTTTATGTTATCTTTACACCTGCGCATTGCCTCCTAGTGGTTGTCCTTGGGGGTCTTCTGGAGAAAGGCTCACAGTCTTTCTCATCTTGTACTTTTTACCCCATTCCTCGGAGAATGCACAGATTCTCCTAAATAATTTCTTGAACAACAAGAGTGGTCCCAGATGGTTTACTCCCTTTATCTTGTTTAAAAGCACTAGCATACTAGTTTCTACTGTCCATAAATGGCTATCTGTACTCTGCAAAGACTCAGCTTGTTAGAACTCATCTGCTTCCCAAGGACATGTCTCTTGTTTTTGACGAACACAGTAGTCCTTGGTAAGTTTCCACAGAACAGTCAAGGCAAGCAGGATTATTAAGCAATATTCAGAAATCATTATAATTTGCCTTAAGTTACTATAAGGTGCACAGCAGGTGATCATTTACCTGTATCAATGGCCAGGGCACACGCACACAAAAGCGCATTATCTGGAGAGAGTATCTTTGTTACAGTCAAGAGTTTCACAGAAGATCTGTAGATCAGCACTTGAAATCAGTCAACAGTTCCTTAAACTAAGCATCGGTTCTCGGACAAAAATCCACTACCATTTAAAGCAAAGTGATCACTTAAAATCAAACTAAAAAAAAAAAAAAAAAAAAAAAGAAAGAAGGGTACCGGTTCTGCTTTTTGATTTGCCTTATATCGTTATGCTAAAGGAAAAAAGGTAGATGAGCCAACACTGTAAAACTTAAGATAGAAGGCATCTATATGGTGGTTTATGTGAGGCAATGGTGCCACCCAATGTCCAGAAGTTATACATAAACTTGGTTTTCTTTATTGATCCAAGAGCAAGAAAAAAAAACCCACCAAACACCATAAAAAAACCCAAACAACAAACTGTATGTTATTAGTAATCATATCTGTATGCCAAAGTTTGGATCAGGCATAAGAGTAACAGATGTGGCAAACTTCAAAACAGGCAAATATTTAATATTTCATTTCAGCTTGAATTCTCCACAATGGATATTAGCATAGCCCAGGTGAATCCAGACAAGATGTCAAAACATGCTTACCAGAATGTTTACGAGAATTTTACTAAGGTCCTCATTATTTTAGTTTCTCATTTTCTGGGCCCATCTGGTTGGGGCCTCTCATAGAGATCAGTCTTAAGCACATTTCAAGCAGTTCATGGACTTAACTATGTAAAATGCTGGGGTTCCAACCCCAAACCCCAAATTAAGGTTGATATGTGGGTGATTCCCACAGCCCATCACAAAGGGGGGGTGAGTTTACCTTTAGGCTTCCCTCTAGGGTGGTGCCGGCCTTGCAGGGCGAGCCATTGGGTAAATGAGCCCCAGGTGTCCCCCATGAAGTAAGCAAAGGTCAGGTGTCCCACTGAGGGATAAAAGCTGGGACCACTTGCAGGAAGGGGCAGTGTCTGTCTGTGAGGTGGAGGCACTTTGTAGAGTTCCCTGTTGGGGAAGGATCTCCTGCCTCCCTGGAACTGGGCTCCAGTCAGGTCTGGCTTTTGTAAAGATTCAGTATGTGGCTTCCTTGGTCTTATGTGTTTGGCTTATTGTCTCCTGTCCCTTCTATGGGAGACTGCATTTCACCATTTGTTCCACCCATTGTTGGTCACGCAGTGGTGTTGTTGGGGTCAGTGGGATTGATATCAATTATGTATAATAATACATGACTTGTTTGTACCCTCAGCACTCACCCATGTACTGACCCTTTTGTATCAAATACAATTTGGTTATTGGTTTATGTTTATGCTGGCTGTGTCCTTTATGCTAGGCCTGATAATTGGCAAAACATTATGACACTACTAAAAGAAAATGTCTTGCACAACAATCCAGTTTTTATCCATGAAGACTTGAATCTAGCCCATGTTCAAAGGACAGTAACTTTTTAGAAAGCCAACCATCCATAAGTATAAAGAATTCAAACAAGTTTACCATACTTGAAAACCTTATCAGATCATTAATGACCATCACTGCTAAATGCATACATCTCTGTTTCATTTTGAATTTTGCTCTCATCCTTCTATTAGAGGAACATCACATGACTATGTCTAAAATTTTTTAAAAAAAAAAAGCTCTGATTAGCTTATACCTCTTCCTTGTATAAGTAGTTCTAAGTCTGTAAGTAAATCTAAACAATGGACTATTTATACCACTTTGCAGAACATGCTTTCTACACTATAAAGCATGCTGCCAACAATTGGAGTGATCTTCAACTCTTCCAAATCATCTATAAGTGTAAATATGAGAACTACACACATGAAGTCACACTTACGTTTACATAAGAATCCACATCACAAACAGTCTTGTGTTAAAATCTATTATTACTCTAGTATAATGTTCTGACAGTTTTTCAAACTTCTTTCTTCCCACTTATTAGTCCTTTATACAGCTATGGCTTTGTCTGCCTTATTTTCACTGTATTCACAACTGAATCTTATGGTCATCTAACAAATAAACAAGCTCCCTTCACAGGCCCTTAATTTCCAGAATACACATAATATTTCTTTGTCAAGCATATTCAATTTCTTTTTCCTTCACAAGAATCGTTTCCATGGTTTTGTACGTACCAACTTTGAGATATTTCTTGAGTGGAAGAGAACAATTTGACCTGTTATTTACTCAGCCTGTCAATTTTTAACTTGCAATATTTGATATTCTATCCAACAGATTTTTGTAGCTTTACATTTTCAAAATACAGTTTAACAACAGATTTCCATGGTAGCATGTTTAAGATAGTCATATATTTATAGTAGCTAATTTATTCTAAGTATAGCTATAGACATGCTATAAATACTCAAAAGTAACTTTTATAATACTCTATTCGTGGCAATTGTTGATTTTGTAACTATGCAAGCAGAGAAATAATATATCATTTCCTTTTAGAAAAAAATATGTGTTGGATTTATGCATGCATAGATAGGCACAGTACCATGCACACACACTTTAAAAAGATTTTTTATCAGATGCTCTTTCAAAGCATGCTTACTGTCATCTGTAGTGTATATAAATCTGGTTACCTTTTCATGCTCTTCAGGCCTCACTGCCTAGTCAGTTATTTTCAGTAAGTTAGTGAAAAAGAGGAAGAAATTAGTTTCTTAGTGTCTGTACAGAAGATACTAATATTACATTGCTGGGGGTTTTTGTTGGGGTTTTTTTTACATAAGTCAAAATTTGAACAGTCTTGAAGTGCTTGGGATATCTTCTAGTGAAAAATGGCTTGGATTAATGTCAGAAATTCATAACAAGTACATGTCATACTAATATTGCAAGTGTTATTTTTAAAACATTCTACCAATGTTGAAAGCACAAGGAGTCTGCATAATCTGTGCACATCTAATTAGCACTGAGTCATATAAATGATACATAATGATTTGGCAGCATATTGCCAGATGGTTTGCTATCAGATCAAGTAGTAATAACTTAGCTTCTTTTTCTCCATTCCCCCCTCCCCATGTTAATTTATAACAGCTATCTTTACTTAAAAATAACATTCAGTTCCTTTGATTTTATATACACAAACCAGTCAAAAAACATATTTTTTTTAAATCCAGACTGCCTCCTTGCTTTGCAATCTTTTTGTTTTTACAAGTGCATTTATTTTAATAATTGCACGTAGACATCAGAGAGTTTATGCAATCTAATTCCATATATACTTTAAAAATGTTCAGCTCTTCACTAATTCCAATTAGTGATGTGCAGCTGGTCATCTACATTAAATTTGTTTAGTGCCATAATCCTATTGTCTGATTTTCTTATTCAAAACACTTCTTGTGTCTAAGCAACAGAAAAAAAAAAAAAAGGTTATGAGGGAATTGTAAACACATAATCACTCAAGTTAAAGTATTTGAGATTCATGAACACTTAGTTTAGTATTATTTGAAAGTTCCTGAACTCCATAATTTTGTATCTTAAAGCATTTATAGTACACTGGCCTGCTGTACTAAGTTTATTAAATACAAAGTAAATTAAGTGTTCTTTTTTCTAAAATCTTCACATTTTAGGACAATCCAGTTTAAGTGAAAGGATGAAAACATCTGTACATCTAAGTGACTAGAACTAAGAAGTTTACAATAACCTTGGGACTATAACTTTTAACTTACCTTCTCCACCTTTGCATTATTTTCAGTTGTAGTTTTGTGTTTTTATAAGTCCAAAGAATGTTTAATCAACATCAGACAGTAATGGTAGTTTTCCAGCAATCAAAGCAAACATTCACAAGTACAATTTTTGAGAAATTCACGATAACCTCAAAAGCAAAGCCTGCTCCATTTTAATTCATTTTTTATAAGCACATAGTTCTATTAATAGGTGTGAAAATTAAAAAAAAAAAAAAACAAAAACCCACAAAAAACAAACCAAAACAAAACCAAAACAACAAACCAACATGCAGGAAAAGACACCCTTGTATTTGGATTAAAAAGTTATTATTTGGGGTTAAGAGTTTTATTCAGAGTGTCAGAAAGATAAAGCATCACCCCCTCGGTTACTCTGGGATTTGGATCCATGCTATGCTGTGTGTTAAAGTATGCTGATAGATGTATGGGCAGAGCTGTGAAGAGGCACATTAGAATTTGTCAGGTGCTGAAACTTTTTATCAAGAAGCAACAAAAATCAATCAAGTGAGCTTTGCCTTACTGGAGAGGCTGTGCATTTTGTTTAAAATGGATATTCCCCACAGTAGGGATGCTCTGAACCACCCAGCTCAGATTTCAAGCCTTTGGAAAGCAGTACCCATTGATTGCCATGCTTCAGACTGCTTATGCTACTGTGTTGGTGACAAATGCTCTTCATTCTTTCTTTCTTTCTCCAGGATAAGTATGAGGATCGATGTATTAACAAAGATAATACCGTAGAACATTAACACTTCCTATACAGAAGAAACCAAAAATGCCAAATGAAAATACTTAGCTATTTTGTAGGCATAATGTGTTACCTACTGCTTCATTTAGCTGAATAACCATCTGGCATTTCATATTATTTTCCTTATTATTATCCTCTTTTTCATTTGATTTACAAAACGTTTATACACACAAAAATAAATAGCATACAGTGGTAACATAGTGGTATGAAATTCAGTCTAAAAAAGAAGTTGCTGTACAGCATTGTACAGCACAAGTGAGACTACTGCAGCTACCTAGGGATTTAATTCATGTTTTCAGAGAACCATATTGTGATAGGAATGTCAGTCTTTCTTTGGAATAAGTGATGATCTCAAATGCCCTTTACCCTTTAAAACTTAGCCTGGAACCCAAGAAAAACTGAACCCTAATCCCATCGGGTTTGCAGCAAAGACCCTCTCAAATGATGAGTGACAGAAATGGTGCAGAAGCTTAGACTGACCAGCATTTCCATCATGCACTATCCTAAGAGCCAACTGCTCACGGTTACAGAATGCCAGCTGCAGTAAAGCTGGCCTAGGCAACCTCCGGGGAGATTAGAATGATAGCATGGGCTGGAACGCAGCTCAACCCACAACTGGAAAGTGAGAACATATATCAAGTCCCCAGAGAAATGATACATAGACCTATTTACTTGTGATGCAATGTTTAGATGTTGCCTGCCTATGCTGGGATAGGCTTTCCTGTTTCAAATAAAATATGAAGATTATGTACAAAGAATGCTGTCTCTTCTGTCCCAGCAGAGCTCCTGTACGTCTCTATTTGGGCCCCGGCAACATAGCAGATATCCTAAGTACTCTTCCACAGGGCTATTAGCCAGTCCTCTTTAGTTCACTTAAGTCATGTTTTATAATGGCAATACTCCCTTTATAGTCACTAATGTCATTCTACCTCCACACCCTGTGACAGTTTGCCAATATTAGGACTGGTTTAACAGATAACTCCCATTTCCATGTCAAATTTAGTTTCTTAACACCCTTATTAATGATCTGGTAGAGGCTACAACATAGAACATCCAGTACCAAATACAAAAATAATTCTTTAAATGCCTGACCAGTTACCATTGTGAAGCATTGCTTGAACTGATGAAAACCAGATTGCACTTTTCTCCAAGTCAGAATGTGGACATGTTTAAAGCAGCTTTTAGGTGTCACAGACAGTAAGAGAGTCTACATAGCTGAACTCCTCATGCATGCTGAGGAATAAAGGAAAATCCACACCAGATATTTTTCTGTCGCCAAGCCCTCTATTTACCATAAACTAGACACCTGAATAGATGTGGGTATACTAAGCAACACTCAACCTAAGTGTTCAAGGCAACCTTAAAAAGTTGAAAAACATGGGTCAACCATATTCTGATAAACAAGCTGCAATAGTTGGTTCATTGCAAAACCACTAAGGTTGAAACAGAGCATCCATATGTAAGAATCCAATATCCCACTGAACAATGAGAAAGCAGGAACTGCAGAACCTTCCTCTAACCTTCCCAACAGCATTAAGATCACAGACTACTTGACAGGCACCAAGGATAATGTTAACAGAAATTTTGCAACAGGCCGTTTATCTGTCCATACAGCCATCCAGTAAAGGCTGATGTGACAACCAAGGGGAAGGGCAAGGGGAAGGGCAGCACATCAGTTGTTCTCAGTTTCTAAACTCACAAGCTTCCCAATGCAAGTAAACCCCAGCAGAAGTTAGTGTTTACCCACCCTCCTTACAAGACAGTTAATTGTCCCTATGTAACCCATACTATCTCTGTTTCAGAAAGGAGTGACACCCAGAGCCTCTATGTCACTGAAAGAAAGAAGAAAGAGTTTTAAGGGTTTTCTTCTAGACATTTCATTTAAAGTTTAACATCTCATCCCTACAGTCCTTGGTAAATCACAGTTTTAATTATTCCAATCCTGCTGGCTCTGTCCAAAGCATCAGCCTAGCCAGAGAGATGTGAGTCTTCTCACTGTCTGGCCTCACCAGTGTGTTAAGCTTATCCAATCAATGCCATACCATTTCTTGATGGCTCTTTGATCTTGTATTTGTTAGCTTCCATCAGTGATGAAAAACATGGCGGGTCTTATTCATGTCACAGAGGTCATACTTGTTCCTGCTCTTCCTGCTGGTGCTTGGGCAGTGTCCACAGCCACAGGGTTTTCAGTCTACAGAACACTGGCAGTGTGCAGTACCAGCTACCCTTTCAGAATGGCCCCCACTGCTGTTTCAGCTGCCCGGGCCCAGCCTTAGGGACCATCTTGAGAATCTCAGCCCTCAGCAGTTCAATCTTCCTTATACTCCTCCCCAACCCTCAATACCACTACAATTGCACAGTGGGAATTCACCTCACAGAGAGTAATTCACTGTCAGTACGTGCTTCCACTCCAGGCCAAGTAAGAAAAACTTTATTCCTATACTGGGATCCCAGTTCACTGGAGCCATAGCTCAACCACTGCACTGCACAACACTGCACTGCACTATCAGAGAGATGGAACCAACAGAGTAACTTCCAAATTCACTGCTGAGCTTAACAGTTTTCTCCCTTTAGAGACCAGCTGCAAATCTGGGCAAACAGTCAAGTTTTTCTTATTTCTATTCAAGGATAAACAATTTACAGCAAAAGAGAAAAAGCAAAAGGAATGTTTGGTGTCTGCCTTTATCATCTACAGTGACATTTGAACTAGCAGATATGTTGTATGTTCATCATTTGCCACAACAGGATTTTCTAAACATTCACTGAAAACACTAGGCACCCAGCTTTTTGTCAGATAGGTCAATGGCTGATGCACAGATGAACTGGTAATAAAGGGGATGGATTTTCACTGGCTCTAGAGAAGTATTATCCAGGATGCAAGGACTCTGGATGCTCACAAAGGCAGTGGGAGTATTTTGAGCATTTCTGTATCACCCAAGAAAAGGCAAGATATTTAATCACCAAAATACTTTGAAGAAGTCTACCTCCTCATTTAAAATTGGAAGTGCATTATCAGGAATATTTACCATGTCAAGTAGGGACATGAAAGCTCATCAGCATACACAATACACCTTAGAGTCTGGCCAACCTGTTAGAAGTTGCATCCTCAGCTAATCACACAATGGTCTCAATGGATTTTTCAGCTATGTGGCTCCTCTGAGACAGGCAAGCAGTATTTTAGGGGACCAATTCCTCCCTGTATTGGGAGGGTTCAAGATTCAACACAGAGCTGAATGTTACTCAATTCTGAAACAAAGCTTTAGCGGAGATAGATTGCTACAGCACAGTATTTAGAGAGTAGAGGAAAAATATTGACATTTTGTCTCTCCTACACAGGGACACTCAGGACTCTGAATACTACCATCTCTCTCCACCTCTCATAACAACAAGGGCAGCACGACAGATGTACCACCCACAACTAAAATCAAGATCTGTGTACCTGCCATGCCTCCATCGGAATGCATGAGGCTAAGGCCTGTCTGTAAGGGGATGGTGTCCTGAACAAGCAGCGAGAGCTAGACAGCGAGGGGGCAACAGGATTATTTATATTATAGTGGACTGAAGCGCTGGACAGAGATAAAAGTCCTCTTACGGCGAGCACGTGATCTGTAGCACTGATATATTTAACCTGTGCTGTTACTTTTTGGTAGCCTAAGAGGACTAAAACAGCACAGTGGGGAAGATACCTGTAACAACGTGACAGTCGACTCTACAGAGAGGTTTCCCAGGCTGTTAGAGCGGATACTGTCACAGATGGCTGCTTATGCCGTTCTCCCACACATAGAGGCTCAATAAAATACAAGTTCCTCGAACAGCAGAGCACCACCGCACTTCACCTGCGTCCCAGCGCTTCCCTCAAAGCCCCGTCACCGCGCTCCTTCCGCGGCTGGTGGGCCCCGCGGCTTCGGGGCCGCTCCGCCCAGGCCGCCATGGCTAGACCCCTTCCCCCGCCACTCCCAAAGCAGCCGCCACAGCCGCGTACCGCCATTTGCAGCCCTTCAGCAAGGCCTCACCCCCCGCGCAGCTGACCGCCCCCCAACACTGTTTTTGTCAGCGAGCAGCCGCAGAGCGCTCCGCACGGCCCC
>NW_020799091.1:22359841-22363250 GCF_003259725.1 Athene cunicularia | reverse complement strand
GACAAGTCAGCCTATCTTCCAATGCACAGGCCCAAGTACTTCAATCAGGCAAAAACTGCTCTTCGCTTTTCAATTCACATCAGACAAAAATTGCCTTCACTTTCACAGTGGAAGTGAAACTACGTAACTAGGTGACAATCCTAAGCATTCACGATTTTAATCCATACACACAATCATTTAAATAAAACAAACTAAATCATAGCAGTTGTATTATATATCTTGTATTGGTCTATTGCAAGGAATTTGCGGCCTCTATTTGAAACTACCCTAATGAAATTAAGGACACTGATAAAAATCCTCACCTTTTGACTCACTGCCACTTCCCATGCATTAAATTATTTCAGAATTTTAAAAATAAGTCAGGTTCACAGGCTATTTGATTCATGTCTGATCAACATTTTTATTTTCATTTTATCTTACTACCTTTAGTTTACTCTTGTTGAATGCACAGGCTGATACTTGAAATGCAGAATGTCCCATATCAACAAACACAACTATCCGTGGCTTCTCTTCAGGAGCTGGAAGGTCTTGTTTATAAATTCCATAATTCAGAGCCACTGCAAAAGTAAGTGTCATATTATCAATGCAATCTCTAGTGAGTCTCCAATCACATGCCATCACATCCCTGTGAATGTTAAGCTGAGTGATCAAGAGCAGCAAGACAAAGACATATATCTATGCAAAATCTTACCTACATGAAAGCTTTATTCTATTAATAGGTGATGTAGGATCTAAGAGGCAAACATCTTCCCTCAGTCATGTATATGCTACCTAAGCATTTAAGCACACAAAACTAAGACGCAACAACCCTGTTCAGGGGTTTTGTACTTTTGGTCTGTTTATTAAGAACTCTTTTTTTTGCTTTGTATAGTAATCAAAAGCACAGAGCGTCTTTATGATAAGACCCAAATCCAGTTTTGTATTTACAAGGAGTATCTTCCAGGCATGAAGGTTTTGTCTGAGAATAGTGTAAATGGTCAGCAGAGGCTGCAAAAGGGAAGAATCTCAGTCTATACAGAATATCAGGCAGGGACAGTTTGTGAAGTGCATCAAAAGTGTAGAACAGAAGCCAGTGGGATATGTAAATACAGGATGATGAAGACAAAGGAGATAACACAGTTTTGCAGCAGCATTCATTCTGGATGGGTAGCAGTATCACAGCTAGGCAAGAGGCTGATACCATGATTAAAGATAAATAAAATCCCAGATAGTCTTGACTACATGGTTACATAGGAAAGGCTGATTTTGGGATGAGATAGAATGTGCAAGAATGTAGATTTGTGTATGATGAAAAAATTCCAAGATGAAGATAACAGCCAGGACACTAGACAGATTATCAGGCAAGAGAATTAGAGCATTAGAGAAAGTGGTAAGGAAGGCTGGGAAAGCCGGCGGCTGCCAGGGGAACCCCCGTCAGGGCAGCCTGGTTTAAACGGAACATGGGGACACCACAGAGGCACACGCGCTCTCTGCCATGGGGTGGACTCTTGTAACTGCCCCGGGGCTGTGCTCTTTAGCCTGGAGTCAGATGAGAAAGCCTCCGGCTCAAAGCAGAGGAGTTAGTTACAAACTTAAGAGAAGCTAAACACAGATGGGTGGGATGTAGTCTGGGTGAGAGCTCGTAATTGTAATTGCCGTGTTTAGCTGTTCGGATAAACCATGGTGAAAAGTCCTGGATTCGAGCCAAGACTTGAAGGTGGATGAGAGTCTTATTGCGGTGTTTTACCGCAAGCTGGAAGAATGGCACTTCAACAGAAGGACTTCGGTGCTTGCAGTTGTAGAAGATGAATCCGTGACAGTTCTCAGTTGGTTTTAATTGTCAATACTGAGTTAATTAGCCCGTTGTGCTTTTCAGATCGGTGGTTTCGTTTGGATCCAAAAACAGAGCTATTGGTGTCTCGGCTAAAAACCAGGTAGGTCATTTCCTGGCGTTTCTGCGTAACAGTAAATCGGCCAGTGCAAACTGTTCAGGTACCAGTGGCTGTGAAGAGTTGGCTCGCTGTAGTTAAAACTGAGCAACTCAATTTTCCTTGTTAAGCCTTTTATTTTAGAAATGCTGCACTATGCTGCCATGCTTGCTTCAGAGAGATGCAGAATGTTTTTCTTAGAACGTTACTGCTCTCTCTTTCATTAATGGTAATATTTTCCAGTTGAACATGTTCTTTTTCTAGCAACTTTAGGTTATGGGGTTTCTTTTCCTAATGGTTGCATATAGAATTTTCCTTGCACTTGAAGGAAAACATTTTAAATGCAGTGTAGAGTTTCTTAAAATTAAATGTAAAGGAATAGTCTTGGCTCAGATTCTTAAAGCTTTTTATATACCTTACTACTTTTGGTTTCACTGAAAGGTAAATGCCCGTAATTTTGGAGATGAAAGTCCTAAGCTGTTTTCTTATTTTATTGAGGTGCTCTGAAAGATTGTATGTTTTCTTTGTTAAAGTAGTATTTTCAACTGAGGAGAGCTTAATTTTGACAAATCTTAGAATTATTGTGTTGTAGGTTGTTACATAACTGGCGCTGGTGGAGACCAAGCATGCAGCCTCCACTGGCCTGTGTTCTCCCATGTAGTAAAAGGACTGCAGTGGGTTTCCATGGAGAGAGCACTAAAGACGACTTTTCTTCCTTACTGTAATAGCTCCCCTCTTAATTTTGAACTGCCAAGGCAATACAAATAGGTTACTTGTTCACAAGCACACATACACTTTCAAATACAGGCTAACAGTTGGAGTAATAAAGGAAGTACATGTTTGTGTTTTTTTCCTTAAATTTCATTTTAGCATTGCTTGTTTATTTGACTACTTCCACTGTTTCAAGTTGGAAACTGTTAAGATTATCAGTGTGCAGAAATGAGTTGTTACTCAAAACAGCAAGTGATCTGAATCCTATGTAGTCTCACATGAGTTTTAATATTGTTAAGTTATTCCAGTAAACGTTCTTGAAAATGTGAAGTAAGCTGGAAGTGAAGTAGATTCTGTCTCTTGAATTACATTTAAAAGCATATATTTGCAGTGATGAGCAGCTGTGACTTCAGACTAACCTTTATAATATGTTACTATATTGAATCCTTCATGTTTGGTTGTCCTAGCAGTTGAAGCTAAGTATTTTTGCTGGAAGAAAAGAATGTGATGCTTAAATGCTCTGAAATCTTTTATCACTTTATTTCTCTTGCTGTAAGTGGTCCAGTTTGGCTGACTACCTGAGGTATAAATTGGATTTGTTTTGTAAATGTAGAAGTTTCTCAACATGGACAACTGAATTATATTTTCAGTGTCCTAGTGTGTAGTAGCTACTTAAATCAAGGAATAAAATGATCCCTTCCATTTTGAAATAGCTTCTTAGTTCAGAAAAAAACCAACAACAAAAAACCTCAAACCCCCAAGCAAAAGTAACATAACACACGACCCTCCCA
>NW_020799091.1:22285338-22359791 GCF_003259725.1 Athene cunicularia | reverse complement strand
TCCCACCCCCCCAAAAAAAAAACCCTAAACCAAACCCAAAGTAAAAAAAAAAGATTTTGGCTGGTGACTTCACAATGTGATAATGTATGTGAGAGGTCATAATACTCAGAAGCGCTATCTCTAACACTTGAGGAGCTGCTGTTGAAGGGAATTTTCAGAGACTTCGTGTTTCTTTTAGGTAAGTCTGGTAGCACTGGAGATGAGAGCAGTATTTAGTTAACAGACCATAATTCTCGGCTTTCTTAATTGTGACTAAGCAGGAAGCTATTAAAACGTGCTACAGACCTAATGGCATACAATTACTCTAAAAATATCTTAAGATTGTTCTCTTAGAAAAGGCTCTGAGGTTAATTCTAAATTAGGCTATAAAGCTACCAGAGTGTTTGTGCTTCTCTGCCCACTGCATGGTAATAATTTTTGCTTCTACGTTCTTCAGCAATACAGTTGTGAATTACGTAGCATTCAAGTACTCTGAAGTTATGGCTGTACAAATAAATGAGACCGTGTCGGGAAACGATCTTGGACACAGGAGCCTAAATACTCTATTGCATTAAAGTACTGGAATAGTTCCTGACATGATTTTTGAACTCAGTGCTCTTACTAATAATTACTGAGCCCTGTTTGGTGGTTTAGAATAAACCGAGAGTGATTCTCAGTAGGGAATTTGGGTGTGACGTCTTTCCACACACAGAGCGCTCTGAAAGTTACTGTTTAATATGGCCTACTTCTTTTGTCAGGGAGCTTTTCTGTTGGAGAACTGTCATAGTTGCATAGTTTTCTAGTGTAAGTTGTAGCTCAAGTTCTTCAAATCCATGATGGAAAATTTTGCATGCAATAAGAAACTGATGATTTCCTTTGAGGGTAGTGAATGCTAGAAATCTTCCTCAGTATGCTTGTCATTTGAGTTGGTATCATGCAGTCTCTTGATGCCTGCTTAAATCTATTCTGGAGAGAACAATGCACTTCTGTGGTTTGTCTCCAGTAGAATAGGATTCATTCTACTGAGATGCTTGTAGTATCTCTTTTAGGCTGGACTAGTCTAATTTTTTTCTGTTCTGGAGCAAGATTTAGTGTGGGTGATAGATGAACATGAACAGGGAAATGATGTGGGTTAAAAGTAGCTCTGGAAAAATAGTACTGAAGTCTATGGGGAGACATCAGCTTGAAACTTGGTAGCTGTGAAAACAGTTGTTGCACGTAATGTAATGGGGTTTAAAGTGAACAGCTGGAGGTGAGGTGGCTGGGATTGGAGTGCCAGTTTACAAGCATTGCAACTACTTGTGAAGCTGGCTCCAATCTTTGAATTCTGTCTAAATTAGCTGACTAAAGTACTGGGCACTATAGGTCTGTTATTGCTCACCTTATTGATTCAAGGTTTTGGAGATACTTTTGTAATCTTTGTAATAATTAAAATATAATGGTCTGTAAGTATATATGTCCCTGACTCATATAATTTTCTGTAGTAATGAACTGATATAAAGTACTAGATTGCAAATTACTACAGTTATTACAGAAGCAGATGTGACGAGTGAGCAGTTGTCTTAAAACCCGACCGATGCTTGGGGACATACAAACAGCACTGACCATTGCAGATCAATTAAGAATGGGTTTCTAAATATCCTGTCTTTCTTTACAGCAAATTACTCATGCCCACAACACAGTATCAAACTTCAAGAGATTCCATGGCCGTGCATTTAATGATTCTTTTGTTCAGAAGGAAAAAGAAAAGTTGAGCTATGATTTGGTTCCTATGAAGAATGGTGGAGTTGGAGTAAAGGTAAACTTATGGTGTATCTTTTTTGGTTTTACAGCTAAATGTAAAAGTTTACATTTCAACATCTAGTCATGAAAATATTGAATTACCCTAAAGATTTTCTTTTAACCTTTCAGTTAAGTAGAGCTCTTGTATTAATAGACAGCTTCATCTTTAAATAGTGGATATTAACTATCAAATTAAGGTTCATTTGCAAGTAATTGCTGAAATGTGATCTTCCCTGTTGGCAAATTGCACATCCAGCTCAAACATACCGGCAGAAAAACTGTTAAGATAATTGTGAGGTCATATGGCTTTATTTCAAAGTATTAACCTTTCTGTCACTCTTGTGTGAATGCATTGTGACAGTCTTAATTACGAGGTTACAAATTCTTTATAAAATAGTAGGAACTTTTCTTTAGAATAATTGCTGTAAATGAGTGATGTGCTCATCTTTAGTGGACTGCCTGGTATAAGTTACTTTCAACAGATGTTCAAAAGCAGTTCGCACCACATTGCAGGCTTGAGTCTTGCTTACATTTCACAGGATTTGCTGATACAATGTCAGCTTTTCCTAGAATAGGTGCAGTTAATAACTTTGTATTCGTTTACAGAAGTATATAAAAATACTGATCATGCTGGTGTAAGAGATGCTGCTGCTTCACTAATGAGGACCCTAGCTTGGGGCTGTGTATTTAGTTTGCTGCTTTTCTCCATACCTTGAACTGGTGCCTTAGAACTTAAGTATAGATCAGGTCTAGGTAATAGATAACAGAAGAGATTAGAAAGGATTCTCTGACTTGAAGAGTAGTCAGGCATTACAAAAGAGGAGATGATTTTTCTGATTATCTGTTAAATCTCACAAGTCACAAATATAAATTCAAACATAAATTAATGTTTTCCTTTAATTGCAGGGTGTGTAGGAGTTTTACTTTATGAGAAAGTGTAGTATTGGGAGAACAGTGCTACTTTGTATTTCTCCTTTGTTCCTCACACTATTTGGAGAACGAATTAGTGGTTTTTTTTTCTGTTTGACTGTGGTTTAAAAGTTTTAAGAATTGATTTAGGAAGTAACATTCAGTAAGACTGGGATGTTTTGAGAACAATTTTTCTATTAAAACTGAGGTGTATGATTTTTTTCCCCAAATTGGACAATGTGAATAAAAGGTGAGTGCTGCTTTCACTTCATTGTTGCCATTTATTCTATTACACAGGAAAATGGTGGCTCAAGAATAATTTCTTAGTAAAGGAGCAACAAATAAAGCTTCTGCAAAGCTTCATCTTAAGTTTTTAGTTGTTTTATGTGCATAGGTGAACTGTTGTTGCACAGTTCTTTTGGAGACTTCACATATTTGAGCAGAAGCATAAAAATGTTAGGGGGAAAATACTCAGCAAGTAATTCTGGACTCTTTTGCAGTTGGCAACAGTTTGAAAGTTGACAGCTGCTTTTACTTTTTTTGTCATAATGCTGGGTGATAATGTCTAGCTTTAGTCACATTTTAGACTTGTGTCACTTCTTAAATCCCTTCCTAGGTACTTCCTTCATTTACAGAGTTGATACAGTTATTGATGTTTTAAGTCTGTGAAAATGGAATTATTGCTTTGTAGATCCTCAACTGGAAAATTAAATTGTAAAGTGAAGTTCTATAATGAGATAACTAAGCATGTCATGATTGAGAGAGTATTAATCACCAGTGTATTAAAAAACATTAAATGTAAGTAATTTTTCCTCTAGTTGAAATAATGGAATTATTTTACCTATTTCTTCTATCCAGGTCATGTACATGGATGAGGAGCACATCTTCAGTGTTGAACAGATATCAGCCATGTTATTGACTAAATTAAAGGAGACTGCAGAGAGTAACCTGAAAAAGCCAGTAACAGACTGTGTTATTTCTGTAAGTAATTGTAGTGCTCAGGAACATTATGTCTTTTAACTTCAGCTATTGAGGGCATTTTGTTTCTATTCGTGTAGAGTGAAAAAGAACACTGCATAAGCGCTTACAAAGGGATTATTCCTAACTAGTTTTAGAACTTTTGGCTTCAGAGAAATTTCAGGGCTGCTTCCATATTCTAGACCCTGACCCACTTCATGAACTCATTTTTTTGGAGATATCTGAACTTTTGAACCCAGAACACTTCTCAGATCCGGATATATACCCTTCTGCTGCATCTTGTTTCTATGACTAAGTGCACTAATTATTCATTGAAGACACCTTTGTTTATCAAAGTTTGCCCTCTGATGGCTGAGAACCTTAGTTTCTGTCCTGTTTATGTTCATCCTCTGTCAGTTAACTTTTTTCAATTCATGACTGCACAGAAAATGACCTCAGGTAAGAACAGTCATTCCATTGCAAAGCCTGAGTATAAAATAACATCTGTCTCCATGTTCTCAATGACTCTGAACAAGTCTGTCTCACATTACATCTAGGAATATTTAGTTATGTTATTAGAAGAGCTTGTTTCCAGTCGATACCTGGAAAGTTGGTGTCTTCTAATAATGCCATTTCTGTCCCTGAGGATATCAGAACTCACTGTCCAACACCAGTGCTAGAGATCTATAACATTTTCAACAGTGTATTCCTTCAGAATCTCTTACCACTTCTTGCCCAAAGCGATTTTGGATAAAAACAGATTCTCTTTATTCATTATACTTTATTTCTTTGCACCTCTCACATCTATAATATTGCTGTACTTTTTTATGCTCTTTATTGGACAGGAGTACATCTACTAATTCTGATGAAGGTTATTCCATGTCGCTGTCTCCATAATACCCAGTTTCACATTTTGCACCAAAAATTAAGCTTCCTAGCATTTGTATACAAGTAGCTGATTTGTTTCTTGCTAGTTTGTGCTCATGTAAGGTAGCTGATGCTTGTTTAATTCTATCTTGGCTTGATTGAACAGAATGTTTGAAATCTTGATTCAGTACAGTAGTTGCATGTTAGAAAACTTGCAGTGAGCAAGCATCTTCCTCAAAGAGGAGGAATAGGTGCAATTTTTAAATTAATACTTTCAGATAAACAGTGTGATGTCTTATTGTCTGGAAATAAATTCCCATTCTAACCTTTCTTCAGGTTCCATCATTTTTCACGGATGCTGAAAGAAGGTCACTTCTGGATGCAGCTCAGATTGTTGGATTAAATTGTCTTAGATTAATGAATGACATGACAGCAGGTAAGTAGAATAAAACAACAGTTTCTGCAAATGAAAGGCGTGATAGAGGGTGCATGTAGTTACTCTAAGAAACAGGCCTGACTTGAAAAATCAGACATTGGACATAAATGTTCTAAAAACTTGTTGCTCTTCTCTTGATCTGCAGTCTTTCATTTTAATGTCTTCTGTGTGAAGGGGTAGAAGAGATGAAGCTTTAGTGATAGTTATCTCCCTGAGTACTATCTCCTTTGCTAATCTGTTTGGAACTCTAAATTGGTAGAACAAAGAGTTTATTTGGTCTTTCTTGGAACAAACATTGCTACCCTGTCTTCTTGCATTTTTCTGTTTGTGTTTGAGAGCATTTGTTCCCCTTTTTTAAATGGCATAATAATTAGCACTTATTTTGTGGGGGAAGGGTTGGAAAGTAGAGGTCTGTACCAGGAGGTAATTGCTTTCCTGTTCCTGCTGCCCACACTAGTTAGATAAGTAGGGAAGAGTTTACTTTGGGAGAATGTTTCCACGTGAGCGTGTTTAGTGTACACCGGCTGGATTCATGCTTTTGAATTTTATATTTTATTTTTTTAAGGAGTAAAGCAGTCTTAAATATGCATTGATGGAGTGACATCTTAATGTTTTTCCAGAACCAGTTTCAGATGAGTATCTACATGGTAATATGTAAGATTTCTAGTAAACATAGTTGTTCCATCATTATTATGATCTTTACATTGAACACTATGTATTTGCACCTAATGAAGAGGAAATCTGACAGTATCATTGCAAAAGCCATAGGTGCATGTTTCTGTTATCTAGCTTTAGCTTAATTCTTTGTTTATATGGCAGAGTGCTACAGAGAACATGTGGTAGTGTGAATTCTTAAACTGGGTAAGTGTGGACCCCATAGTAGGTACACTGTCCCATGGGCCTGGATTCTTCTGAGTTACAAGGTTTGTACATCTTTAGGGTGACTGGAGAGAGGAGGAGCAAGTATAAAATCCAACCCTCTATTTTTAACCTTCAAATTCCGTTTTCAAAATGTTTATGAAGAAACTGTATCAGAAAGAAAAAAAGTTAGGTTAGCACTCAAAGTGTTTGCCAACCTTAGCAGTCAAAAGAGAGTACCTCTCCAACACCCTTCTGTATCAAAGCAAAAGTATTCCTTCACACCCAATTCAGAGATGCCCTCTCATGATGGGATGATAGAAGCCAACCAACAAAGGCACTGTCGCTTCCTTTCCGTACTGCAATGGCCATGCAAGAACCTTGAGAGCTTTTCAGGACTTTTTAGCAAGGATCTTTGGAAGCTTTGTAATTGGATGAACAGTCCCCAGATAAGCAGACAGATCTTTCATCCCCTTAGCAGCACCAGCAGCCTTTATTTGTGTAGTGCACAGCATTTCTAATTTTGTTTTCTTTACCTTGCAAGCCCTAATAAGTAATGTCCAAGTTTTTCTAATATTTTAAATGTAAGAACCTTTTATTGTATCTTTGGGGAAGGGGTCCAGAGGTATAATGCAGAAAAGAAAAATAATGGTTTAAGGTTTTTTAAACAAAAGGCAAATTCTGTTACGATTTATCAAGTTTTATTCATAAATTTATTTTTAGCTTGGAAAAAAGGGCAACGTGTTCAGTCTGCTCAAATACAAATGTTATGTGAATGAACAGATCAGTACACTATTTGAGTCAAACCTAGATCTCAAGGATATAACAGATACATTTTGGTTTTTTGTTTTAATTAACCACGTCTTAATGACTGCTTGTGGGAGGGATTGAGTGCTGTTATGGGTTTTTATAGACCCTGAAGAATCCACACAGATGAGAGTGGTGCACCAACTGCAGGGGAACTTCATTAGACACCAGAATCCATAAATATCAAGTCTCTGGTCAGTGGAAAACTTGCCTGTCCTTGTTTCAGATGGTCTGGAGCTTCTGCTTTTGATGTGGGAGAGAGAGTCAGTGTCCCTTTCTCTCAAAGTGAGAGAATGTCAGAGTGAATATAAAACATTGCTCTTCAGAGCACATATTCCCAGCCTTCCTTACCACTTTCTCTAATGCTCTAATTCTCTTGCCTGATAATCTGTCTAGTGTCCTGGCTGTTATCTTCATCTTGGAATTTTTTCATCATACACAAATCTACATTCTTGCACATTCTATCTCATCCCAAAATCAGCCTTTCCTATGTAACCATGTAGTCAAGACTATCTGGGATTTTATTTATCTTTAATCATGGTATCAGCCTCTTGCCTAGCTGTGATACTGCTACCCATCCAGAATGAATGCTGCTGCAAAACTGTGTTATCTCCTTTGTCTTCATCATCCTGTATTTACATATCCCACTGGCTTCTGTTCTACACTTTTGATGCACTTCACAAACTGTCCCTGCCTGATATTCTGTATAGACTGAGATTCTTCCCTTTTGCAGCCTCTGCTGACCATTTACACTATTCTCAGACAAAACCTTCATGCCTGGAAGATACTCCTTGTAAATACAAAACTGGATTTGGGTCTTATCATAAAGACGCTCTGTGCTTTTGATTACTATACAAAGCAAAAAAAAGAGTTCTTAATAAACAGACCAAAAGTACAAAACCCCTGAACAGGGTTGTTGCGTCTTAGTTTTGTGTGCTTAAATGCTTAGGTAGCATATACATGACTGAGGGAAGATGTTTGCCTCTTAGATCCTACATCACCTATTAATAGAATAAAGCTTTCATGTAGGTAAGATTTTGCATAGATATATGTCTTTGTCTTGCTGCTCTTGATCACTCAGCTTAACATTCACAGGGATGTGATGGCATGTGATTGGAGACTCACTAGAGATTGCATTGATAATATGACACTTACTTTTGCAGTGGCTCTGAATTATGGAATTTATAAACAAGACCTTCCAGCTCCTGAAGAGAAGCCACGGATAGTTGTGTTTGTTGATATGGGACATTCTGCATTTCAAGTATCAGCCTGTGCATTCAACAAGAGTAAACTAAAGGTAGTAAGATAAAATGAAAATAAAAATGTTGATCAGACATGAATCAAATAGCCTGTGAACCTGACTTATTTTTAAAATTCTGAAATAATTTAATGCATGGGAAGTGGCAGTGAGTCAAAAGGTGAGGATTTTTATCAGTGTCCTTAATTTCATTAGGGTAGTTTCAAATAGAGGCCGCAAATTCCTTGCAATAGACCAATACAAGATATATAATACAACTGCTATGATTTAGTTTGTTTTATTTAAATGATTGTGTGTATGGATTAAAATCGTGAATGCTTAGGATTGTCACCTAGTTACGTAGTTTCACTTCCACTGTGAAAGTGAAGGCAATTTTTGTCTGATGTGAATTGAAAAGCGAAGAGCAGTTTTTGCCTGATTGAAGTACTTGGGCCTGTGCATTGGAAGATAGGCTGACTTGTCTCCAGCCTTTTTTGAATAAAAGACTGCTGATATTGGAAGACTGCTATTCCATTTGATCTTTACTGAGTGCAAGACTGAATAATTGTGTTCTTTCAAACCAGGTACTTGGCACAGCATTTGACCCTTTCCTAGGTGGAAGGAACTTTGATGGAAAGCTAGTAGATTACTTTTGTGCAGAAATAAAATCAAAGTACAAACTGGATCCAAAAGCAAAAGTTCGAGCTCTTCTTCGTCTGTATCAGGAATGTGAGAAGCTGAAAAAACTAATGAGTTCAAATAGCACAGACATTCCCCTAAATATTGAGTGTTTCATGAATGATACTGATGTGTCTGGAAAAATGAACAGGTGAGTTTGTACAAGACAGGCAGTTGCTTTGGTGGCTGTATTTCTTAAACAAGTGTCTCTGTCCATGTTTGAAAGAAATTACTGTGCTAAAATTAAGCACAAGTGCTGAATAGCTGTGGCATTTTTGTAATGTTAGAATAACTAAGGCTGTGAAATATACTGTTCAGATACCTGAGCAACATTTCAGTGTAATAATATATGCATAAGAAGCTTGGATTCTTTCTGTAGAATGACACATCCTTAAAACCATGGATTGATGCGTGCAAACCAGACCCAGGGGGTTGGCTGCATATTTAGGCCTCCTGCGTATTTTAGGTAACCTAAATCCCATACTGCTCTTAAGATAGCAACAATTGGAACTTTGTTCCTTTTTCTGTTCTTACTTTACTGTGGATATTGAGAGAAACGGAGGACAGAGAAGGTGTTTATCAGGCATGACTTGATTGTGGCCTGAGGATAAAGGAAGTCTGTGTGTGTGTCTGTCTTGCACACACTGAGGCACAACTTAAGTTTGCGGTCACTGTTAGTTCTGTAACTACTGTCGAGAGGGCGGTGAGGTGGCTTTTTTCTTCCCTTCGGTATTTAGGCAACTAGTTTTTCATTGTAAAGGAAGTATCAATGTCTTCGGTATTCTTATCTGTACTCTTTGCTGAAAGGCAAATATATAGCACCTGCCCAAATAGTACCTTTTATCCTATTTAACTACATTGCTATCAGCACAGGAAAACCTGTAAGCAGCTGTTCATGTACTACCTTGTCTATGGCTGTCACTTCTGCCTACTCACAGGGCCTTGGCTTCAAGTCTCTTTGCAGTGTAGTTAACGAACCTGGTCAGCATTGGTTTAGAAACAAGAATACCAGGAAATCCTAATGGTGGGACAGGCATTGTTTGGTTAATTCTGTTTCTTTCCTTAGGTCACAATTTGAAGAACTGTGTGCTGACCTGCTGCAAAGGATAGAGATGCCTCTCCTTTCATTAATGGAACAAACACAACTGAAAGTGGAAGATGTAACTGCTGTAGAGATCGTGGGAGGAGCAACCCGCATTCCTGCTGTCAAAGAGAGGATTGCTAAATTCTTTGGCAAGGATGTCAGTACAACACTGAATGCAGATGAAGCCATAGCTAGGGGCTGTGCTCTGCAGGTATAGTACTGGCACACTTGATAAACTTAAGTGCTCTCAAGCAATGTAACTTCTGTGAAGAATTAGACAAGCATTTATGAGAAATGACAGAAGTGGTCCATTTTAAATTACACATACATGTTCACTGGGTCTTTTTATGGAACTATGCTGTTTAAAAAGTCCAGAGTATTCCTTTGTGGTGCAGTACTTTGCTAGAAGTTCTGATGTTGGGTGTATTCTGTAAGCAGCCCACTCCTCAAAAGGACAGGATCTAGGGATCTTTAGTGAGAAATCTAAGTCACTGTCAAGCTGAGGGAAGAGGTATTTTTAATCAACAAAATGTGCGAGAAGTATTTATGTAGAGCCTAAAACTACAATTTTGCTTTTTTTGATATCCAACTTTCCATCCATGTGAAACAGACTTTTACTCTATTTCCCCTCCACATATATTACACTTTCCAACTAGTGAACTATATTTTACAGGCAAACCACTCATTTTGTCTTCTTCCTTTTCTCCCTTTAGTTATTCTCTTAGGTCAAAGAAGAGAGGGTGACTGTTTCTTTACCCCATCTTGCTAATTGCTTTCCATCAGTAACAATCAGTTGTCTCCAGGGAAAGAAGCAGGACCTGTAGGATAAAACTACTTCTTTTAGGACTAAGTAATGCAGCACTTCCATTCTTTACAGTCCTGATGTTTGTTTAGACTGTTACCTTTTTTCAGAGGTTACAGTAAGAATAAGGCCAAAAGTCCCACTTCTATATGAGATTTCTGTTTTCTTATACTCTACTGAAATCAAGCTTTTCGCCTAGCTCTGTTTTAGTAAAGTCAACACAGTTCATTCTTGTTTAAAAATGTTTAGCTGTCTTGGCAGGTGGAGTAGAACAGTTAATCAACTTTAATGCATGTCTGGTTTGTTTGGTTTTTTTTAGTGTGCAATTCTTTCTCCAGCTTTTAAAGTGAGAGAATTTTCTGTGACAGATGCTACACCATTCCCAATATCTTTGTTGTGGAACACAGAAGCAGAGGACACTGAAGGGTATGTAGCTCAGACTACAGTTCTGTGAAGCTTTTGGCTTTCGTGAATCAAGGATAATGTTCTTGGTTGCATTTAAAATAGAATCTTGGCATTCTGATGCAGAAAACCCATAGGCTGTGCACCAGAGATGGTTGACAGTCTGTGGGAAATGCAGTTGCTGTCTAGGATGTACAGAGGTCCTAGTTAAACTTCAGTGAAGTTTTAAGTTCTAGAGGGATCTGTTCATACCTTTCTCATTCTTTATAATTCGGCCTTTTCTCTTTTAGTCTGTCTTCTGTGGAGATGTAGAACCTAATTGTTCTGTCACATGCTTCTGAGAGCAACCTATGGGTTCACATTCTAGGTGAAGCTCTTATTTTCTCACATTTGGGTTATTAGATGAGATCCTTACTTAGTTAGGAGACAAAACTTAATTGGAAATTAGGATCAGTCTGGTGTAATAGCGGACAGACCCTAGAGGAAGAACATAAAATAAAGCTGGTTGTCTTTCTGTCATATCAAGGAATGAATAATAATCTGGTGTCAGGGTTCTCAACTGAGCCACAGAAAGTAAATGAGTAAGGAATTAACAGGGCTATAATTAGCCTTTTGAGACTAACTGAGGAAGGGTGCAAATTATGATTTAAATTATGCTATTCTAAGATCAGAATAATGTCTTTGCAGGAAACAAATTTTGGAGGTCTGCTGATAGTCTGTCACTGAATTGCCGCCTACACCTGAACTTATTTGCTTCTGAGACTCAAAATTAGTGGAATAGGACAATTTCCCATTACAGCAGACAACAGTAAATTTTTTTCCTTGCAGTACAGTAGTGAGGTATCTTTCTGGAATTGTTCAGAAGGATAAATGTGTCAAAAACACGGTGATGTTTCTCTGAAGAGTTCTGACCCTAGATCAAAGCCTTTAAGCTCAAGTACTCTGCTAAAAGTGATGTTTTTCTCTTAATTATAGGGTTCATGAGGTCTTCAGCAAAAATCATGCAGCACCTTTCTCCAAGGTTCTTACCTTCTATAGGAAAGGTCCATTTGAGCTAGAAGCTTTTTATTCTGATCCTAATGAAGTCCCATATCCCGAGTCAAAAATTGGTAAGTAATTGTCCTGGAAATGGTGGTGTCTCACATTGTGTGGTCTTAAATCAGTTCTGTAACTGTTGTGTTACAGTATGGTTACGATGTATACACTTAGGTTTTTCTGTCTGAAACTCTCGGTTCTGTGACTCAACTCTCAGTTCTCCCATTTCATAGCTGACTGATTTGGATTTTTAAAATTTTTCTAGCTTCTAAAGTTGCTTCAGTCCAGTGGAGAAGTGAGGGAAAACTGTAGCCAAATGCCCAGTACTAAATTGTAGCTATCACTGCAAAAGATAACTTTTTAACTTTTATATTTTTCCTGCTTATCACTAAAGCAAGCTAGGAATACGTGAAAAATAAATATCACCTGCATATTAAAAAACCTAAAACATGTTTTGAGTAGCTGTTTGCTGTGTTTTCCTATACTTTTTGTGTTTGACGTAATGGTGGATAAGTTTTAATCAAGGCAGCCTGAAATAGTGGCAGCTACAAGACTACAGTATTGATTTGAATTGTAACGTTTATAAGGAGCTCTTTGATCCTTCTTGACAAATTACAACATTGACAGTGTTAACACAAAGAATTTATGGTGTGGTTTGTTAGAAAAAGATTGTGATGGTAAAGACAGGCCAATTAAATAATTGCCAATTAACTAATTGAGTTCTAAGGCAGTTAAATGTTGTATGTTTGCATATAAAATTAAGTTAAAGCTATTACTAGTTGTCAAGTAATTTCCTGGTTTTGTTAGAAAGCACAACTATTGGTTAACAATACACTTAAAATACAGTATCACTAGAACTGTAGTGTTAAAGATAAGCTTTATAAAAATTCTTTAAAATGGGTGGGAGAATACCTAGGACAAAAACATCTCCATCTGGTTTACCAATATTTCAGCTAATATATAATGCACTACAAAGGTACCAAAAACTGTTATCATAACAGGTAGCATCAGTTATTTTCTCTACTTTGAAGCAAACTATGTGGTTGTTTCACTGAGAGTCGACGTTCAAATACCGTATGCCTTAAAACCAAGCACAGTATTTTGTAGTTACAGAAACATCAGACTTCCTTTCTTGTTAACTCTTACCATAAAGACTGATAGTGGGATTTGTGAGTTCAATTTATATGGCTTTAACAAATGAGAAGGTGTTTAACTGCTCTTCCACAGACTGGTAAGAACAGAACTGAAAATCAGACTGGTTTCAGTTCACTCCTTGATTAACTCTTCTCAGAACAGAACTGTTAGCAGTACTAATGGGTGAGTCAGTAGTTCTGATGAGATTATCGAAAGGGTGGACAGGTCACAACTCTACTATTACTGGATTTACAAGAGAGGGGGAAATGCATTCTCTAGCCTGTGAAGTAAGCAGGTAAAAGCTTGTATGCTTGTGGTTCAGCTCTGAATAAGGAATGGCATATAGGTGTCAGGGGATGTGTGTGAAGATGTGTAGCCAGTCTGTGATGAAATCAGTGACCCTGTACTTTACAGCTATACAAGCATTGTAATCTCCAAGTCACTGGTTTGGTGATACACATACAACCATGTAGTAGGCAGGAAAAAATACATATGCTCTTAAAGTCAAGGAGATCTGACTATTCATTTACTGTTAAACTAGATGTCTGTCTTAGTTTCACAATGCTTGTTTTGGGTATTACAGGAGGTACAAAACAAGTTACATTCTGCTCTAGGGTAAAAGGTAATGGCAGGTTTACATGGATGTTAGAAGCTGAAAAGATCACTTGTACAACTACTGTTTCTATGTTGGGCAGTAGCTTGTATTAAAGACACACCACTTAACATTGCCATGATGTGTTCTCTATGAGAAGGGGGTGGTGTTCTCCTGGCTCTGTAATATCACCTATTTAATTCCACTGTGTGAGTAGTGATTCTTTTGTTTTCAGGTAGGTATGTTATTCAGAATGTGGCAGCCCAGAAAGATGGAGAGAAGTCTAAAGTCAAGGTGAAAGTCCGTGTCAATACTCATGGCATTTTCAGCGTGTCCACTGCGTCTATGGTAGAACCAGTTAAAAGTGAAGAGAGTGAAGATGTTGGTGTTGAGACTGAAGTGGAATCTCAGGACCAGAGGCCTATTGAAAACTCAAGTGATGTAAGTTGACCTTTCTTGTGTGAATGTCCTTACTAATGGAAGCGTGTTCTGCTGTTACATACTCTGGAAGAAAAATGCCTTCTAAGGAAGCAAACTGAGGTTAATTTTGAGATTTGTATAGCTGTCGGGAAATATAAAGTCTTTATAAGAACAGGAGAAAATTTGTGCTATCTCAAAACTGTGTGGATTTCAAAATCAAGTATTGGGTGAAGTGCCAAATAGCAGCAGGTGGGTTGCTTGAGGATGGGGTTTCTTACAGCTGCTATAGCTATCAGAGTGTTCCAAATGAGAACTTGGTTTGGATTATTAGTCATTCATGTTCTCTGTGTTAAAAGGATTTGTGTGTAATCCTTTGTATTAGTAAACTTTTTTGAAACTCTTTGTGAAAGGGAAAGCTGGATTGTGTTCTACAGCATTGAAGCAGGGTGGGGGGAACTGGGGAGTAATGCAGCATAGTTATGGTGTACATAGTGTTTTAATAGTATTCTGAGGGGCAAAAATCCTTACAATCTATGACTCAATAAATTAAAAGCCACTTTTTGTGAGAGAAAGTGTTAGCGTGCTCACACACACATGTGAGTATTACATGGCAAGCCTAGCACTGGTAGCGCTTTCACCAAGTCTTTCTGAACTGACACCTAGTCTGTATCTGTTAAAGCACATTTCTGCATATGTACAGAATGCTTTGTAGGGCACTTAATACAGTATGTATGTCAGAAGTGAAGTGCCCTATAACTTTTACTAAATACAAGTACATAGGCTTTCTACGTCCTTTGTGCCTGGGCTTTCATTTCAGAAAAATATCCAGCAAGAGAACAGTGAGGCTGGAACGCAGTCCCAGGTACAAACTGATGGTCAGCAAGCATCACAGTCTCCCCCTTCATCAGAACCTCCCTCTGAAGAAAACAAAATCCCAGATGTCAAGAAAGTGAGTGACCCTTTAACTCTGAAAATGTTGTGCTCTATAATGGTGGCTTTTAAAATGGTAACATACTCCAGGAAGAAGTAAGGAACTTGGTTCTCAGAACCTGTTTTAGTTTTTATGCCTCTGTGTGATGCTTTTGCACTCTGTATAAAAAATTCCTGCAAGAAGTCTTGATCTACCACTTCCCTGTCCTTATGCAGTGTTGTACAGCTAATTTGTTTGGGTTGCAGATGTTTCAATTTGTTTTAACAGCTGTTAGAGGCCAAACTTATTGGGTCTGCTGAAAGAAGTTGGGATCAGGAATTCATAAACCTAAGAATCTATGTGAAAAACATATGCCTTCATGGTATTGTCAGTAGTTTGCTCTTTCATCTGTATAGGATGAAAAATGTGTTGGGTTAAAGTCTTACCACTGTCAGCATCACTAGTGAAGTGCTAAGCTACATATAGGCATTTCTGAGAAAGCTGGAAATACACCATATGTCTGAGAAATGTTATTCCTGCAGCTCAGTACTTACTGTCCATGAAATAGGATGTAAGAAGACTACAATAGGAGGTGGAATCCCTGAAAGGAAAGTGCCTCACAAGTATATTTTCAAGATTCTGAGAGAACACAGAAAATCTCTGCATGTTCTTTCTGTGAATGTTTCTTTCATCATAGTGCTA
Source organism: Athene cunicularia (assembly GCF_003259725.1). Classification (NCBI taxonomy): domain Eukaryota; kingdom Metazoa; phylum Chordata; class Aves; order Strigiformes; family Strigidae; genus Athene; species Athene cunicularia. The sequence goes on along the minus strand of NW_020799091.1, from coordinate 22,344,200 downwards.
CCTCATCAGGAAGAGGTCAGGAAAATGATCTTTTCTTCTCTTCAACTCAGACAAATGAGAAGAAGGGTGATCAGCCCCCAGAAGCTAAAAAACCCAAGATAAAAGTGAAGAATGTGGAACTACCTATTGAAGCTAATTTGGTCTGGCAGTTAGGAAAAGATCTCCTTAATATGTATATTGAAACAGAGGTGAGTTGGTGTGGTTTAGACTGCTTTCTTGATTGCAGTTGTTAACCATTGATCTGCTTTTTAAGGCAACCTCTGATATTTTACTGTAACCCTGGAGTGTGGATTTAATTTACAGTGAACTAATATACAGTCCAACTTTAACACATAACTGACAGATGATAATCAGAAAGATTGAAGTGCTGTTTATAGCAATAATATCAGAGCCCTGATCTATGAAGTGTCATCACAGATTGGTTCAAGCTGTTGTAATCTAGAGAATTGCAACCCATTTCTTCAGGTGAGTCCACTGTGTAGCCATGAGACCTTCAACAGTTATGTGAGCCAAGGCCTCTGGAAGTTTACCATGTTTTACAGGAGCTGTGCTATGTAGCATGCTGTCTGAACACAGGCATTTTTAAATTGTTTTATGTGCTTATGCAGGGAAAGATGATTATGCAAGATAAACTGGAGAAAGAAAGAAATGATGCGAAGAATGCAGTGGAGGAATATGTGTATGAGTTCAGGGACAAGTTGTCTGGACCATATGAAAAGTTTGTTTGTGAAAAGGTAAGTTATTATTTTAGGAGAGTCTCTGAAAATACTGATACCAAATATCTATCTTGTATTCCTTGGTCAAACTTTCTCATAGCCACCCTGGAAATAGCTGAAAACTCATTTGAATGATGGCTGGGACTGATTCAGAATTAGGTTCAGGTTTAGAAAATGGTACACATCCCTGAAAATAAATGTTGTCAAAGGGAGTAAAGTTTTGTTTCCAGATAAAGTTGGTGACTAGGAGGGGAAGCTGTGTTCATAACCACAAACATGAATTAAAGTTGCACCCCAAGCACTGGCCTAATCAAGGGCAAAAGATTTTAAATGCTGCTTATGTTCTAGATGTGTGTTTATCAGTTCAGAAGCTGGTGTGGTTTAAGTGACTACTTTAGGTAAAAGCTGCAGTAGAGAAATGTAATTTTTATGTAGGAGTCTTAAGAATTATTCTGCATATTTACCAGTGTCCTGTCACTGCAAGACGCAGTCAATTGGCGCATATTTTGTTTGACATGTTGAATTATATTGACATGTAGGATCTGCGGGGATTCTCTGCGCTCCTAACAGAGACAGAAGGCTGGCTGTATGAAGAGGGTGAGGATGAAGCTAAGCAGGTGTATGTAAACAAGTTAGAGGATTTAAAGGTAGGTCTGTTAGTATGCCCAAAATGCACAATTTCCAAAATACCACACAAAACAACGTTAATGAGTATTAATGAATTGCATAACACATAGGAATTGCTTTTTCTAGAAATTAGGTACTCCAATTGAAATGCGCTATCAAGAAGCAGAAGAACGACCAAAACTGTTAGAAGAATTGGAACACAGGCTCCAGTATTATGCTACAATAGCTGGGGAATTCAGAAATAAAGTAAGTGGCCTCAGAGTACCTTTCTTTTTACCACATAGTGTTTCACCGAGGCTCACCAGCTGGGAGAGGCTTCAAATTCACTCTCAGATGAGCTGCAATCTACTGTTATATAGGTCACAAATTTAACACTGCAAATGTTTCCCAGTGCTCAAAAAATCTCTCACAGTATATAATTTCTTCAGTTGCTTGGTACTTCTGGATGTTTTCAGGCCAAAAAAGACATATTTATAAAGAGTGAGGGTTAGTCTGTGGGTCTGGTCTAATTCTTGATCTTCTAAAAGTTAATCTGGGGGTGGGTTTTTTTTGTTTTGTTGTGTTGTTTGGTGGTTTGTTTTTTTTTTTTGGAAGTGTGCTCTTCCACTTCTATTGGGAACAAGAATTGTGCTATGGTGAGAAGCATTAGTGTAAAAGCTTCTCAGGATAACCTTAAAACATCCAGCTTTGTTATATACAGGTTTTTGGGGTTTTTTCCTACTGGTACTTGAAGATTACTTTCTTGATAATCATTCCTGTCTCTTGAAAATTTACTCCTTGGGTTTCAACTTAATGAGCTCTAATAGGACAGTTCACAACACTCATGCTAATCCAGTTTGAGACTTGCATCAGAAACAATTATTTCCTCACAGCTATAGATCACAAAATTAAGTGAAGTCATTCAGTAGTATTACAGTCTTGAAATAACTAGCGTGATTGAAAATAGTACATTTAAGACTTGAATCCATATTTAGAATTCTTAGCTAAAATCATAGGTTGTGTTTCTGGGTAGGTCATTCTCCTGGTATCAACTATTGGTGTAGCTGGCACTGTAGGGAATGCACCTGAAGTTGAACAACTCTGATCCTTTCCCTTCTTGTGTACAGCAGAATTGCACTGTCTGTACTACCTTGGGCTCTCCAGGAGGAAGGGGACAGTTTTCTTTTTTTAACAGCTCTCTGAAGAACTTGTCATATTTCATTGCATGACCTGTTTGAAGCCTTTATTCTCTCTGTCAATTAAGTTTTGTATTTGATTATTGGGCAAAGAAAGCTTTATTATGACATCTGTATTTCTTGTTGCGTCTTCCTGCAAGAAGATCTGGCTTGTTGCCATCTATTTTGTAAATCAGTCAAGATTAGAAATTGTAATTAATTGGGATAGTTTTGTTGGCATAAATTGATGACAGTAAACTTGACGTTATTAACTAATACAAAATTTTTGTATTTGGACAGGATGAGAAATACATTCATATTGATGAAATGGAAATGATGAAAGTAGAGAAGTGTGTTAGTGAAGTGGTAGAGTGGATGAATAATGCTGTGAGTGCACAGGCTAAGAAGAGCTTAGATCAGGATCCAGCTGTGCATTCCAGTGAAATTAAGGGAAAACTACAGGTAAGTACACTAAGAAACTAAGTTTAGAGGCTGGTGCTAAAGCTAGGCTGATACCTGTCCCCCTCCCTCCCCCAATTTCATCTTACTGTTCCAGAGTTCTCTAAAAGTTAATTAGATTGTATGGACAGAAAGAGAATCAGTAGAAAGCAGAGGAACTGTGCTATACTGTATACAATTCTATGCAGCTTATTGACATTTAATGTCTTTCGGTCACCTTAAACTTAGGTTGTTTTTTGGTGTTACTTGTAGGCACAAAATAGTCATGTAAAAAACTCATGTGAAATCCAAAATACTAAGTTCAAGAACTTTGCCCACCAAACTTCAGAAAGTAGACCAGTTAATGTATTTCAGGAAACAATAAATACTTGTCAGTCCAGACTCAGTGAAGTAAATACAGAAGCAAGTTTCAGACAGTTTTGGACACAGGACTCTTCACACTAGTCAAGATGGTGTCCTAGATAGATAGATAGATAGATTTATATATATATTTTTTTATATATATATATTTTGACTGCATCTTTTCCCTTTATTTTAGGAATTAAACAATGTCTGTGAGCCTGTTGTGACACAACCAAAACCAAAAGTTGACTCTCCTAAGGAAGAAAACCCATTAAATGAACAGAGTGATTATAAAACTGAAGATATGGGGGATGATGACAAAAATTCTGAAAAGCCTCAACAGAATGGCGAATGTCATCCAAGTGATCAAAACACCATTAGCATGGACTTGGACTAAACCACTGCACTTCCAGCAAGTTATTTCATCCCATGACAGAAGATATTTTTGCTGTCATATGTGGTGGGGGTGGGAATGCATTGTTTTGGGAACTATTTATATTTTTTTCTTAAGATTTGTCTGGGGTATGTTGTGTTATGGGAGGAAGAATAGTAATAGTGTTGGTCATGACTATCCTAAAAGGAAAATTGCCTTGGTAACTTTCAGATTCCTGTGGAATTGTGAGTTCATACTAAGCTTCTGTGCAGTATTTAACCATTTGCATCACTAAAGATGAAAAGAAGCTCTTGCTCTGAAATATACTGCTCCTTCAAAAGGTTATAATCGAAACCTTCGTAGGCATTTGTAGATGCCAAGGTAGTTTTCTTTCGTCTGGACATCTAATTGGGTATGTCAGTAAAAAGCCAGTGTCTGTCCCGTTCATAAGGACTTCCCAGGAGAAATCCTTCTGTTGTAAGGTTTTTGATTCTTGCAATCCAAAGCACTTATCAGATAATAAGATGGTGAAATGTGTTAGTAGCATGCAGAAACACTTATGTTTCATCCCTTGCTAAACAATACATTTTTCATGTGGGGTACATAAAATGAAGGAAATGCTAATTCTGTTAGTGTTACTGTGAAGCTTATCTAATGAGCTTTAAAATAAAGTTCATTTTACTGGTATCTCCTGGCTTGTTGGGTTTAGCTGTTTTCAGTACTTCTGATGTAAGTGTTGCCCTTTTCATGGTTTGTGACAGACTGCTACTTTATGTCCCTGCACACAAGAGTCAAAGTCTTAAAACTCTCACACTTAGCACACAACAGTTGTGCAGTGAGTTGAAAGTAACTCAGCTGCTTAATAAGTATTCTTTGCCCCAAGGGTTGTACCTGACAGAACCTGGAAATTTAACAGATGTTAAGGTATAGGACAAAATTTATAACACACAGAACACTATAGCTTAGAGACAGTAATCTGCAGTTCAGAATAAGATGTTAAAACCTGACTGAATACTTAGGCCAGGCTCTGCTGCCTTTTGTTACAGACTAAACTGAAATAATGAGATTTCAGCCAATTCTGCTGAGCAAAAGTAGCTCTGGTTAGACCTTGGTAAAGGTTTTAAAAATTCAGAATTCCTCTCAAATTGCTTTAGTCTATCGAAGAAGCTTATTTTTAGGTACTTGGAGCAAGGGAGGATGCTGAAAGACTGTTTGAATCCTCTGCTTTATACATCAGATTACACTAGGGAATCAGGCACCTGAAATACTGAGGGAAGGATTTTTCTTGGAAGCATATTTCAAAGGGTGTTACCTCTACTGCTGCACCGGAGCACAGACCCTGTATGTAAGCATGTGGCACCAGGTGCTGTGTCGCTAAATGCAAGATTTTTTTTTTTTTTGAATAGTGTAGATCCAGCGGTATTTTGTCAGCAACAAAACCAAAAGGAGAAAAGATAAATTAGTCCCACTAGAGCTGCTGAGGAGGGATTACGGGTGAGAGGACTGGTGCTTTCCAGGGCCAACTAATCCTACTCATGGCGAGTGTTGCTACTTTTAGCAGCACTTGAGTCTTCTCACAGCCTGGGGCAGGAGAGTGCAGTGTGTGCAGCTTTCCACAGTAGTGCCTGATTTTTCTTCGTTGGGTGCAAGCAACTGGATTATCAAAATGTAGATCCCCGTTACTGGCTGCTCTCAGCTGCCTGTTCTTTACCTCTGCTGATCCGTTAGCCAACTGTGTATGGTAGGCAACACTAAGAATACTTTGATTGTTACCCATCCTTTTCCTAGAGGTAAAGAACAGGAAGTCAGACCAGACTTCAAAACCATGTTTGCAGTGTGGAAGAATACTTCTGTGTTGGTATCAGTAGAGTGGTAGCATCAAGGGTTAAGTTTTCATAATAAGACTACTGCTTGCTTAGGTTATTGCTGAAATGTAAATTATGGTTCTAGTACCATAGAAGATAAGAATTTACATTGCAAAATCAAATACCATAGCAGGAAGCTTAGCTTGATCAGGGTAAAACATTGTAGAGACATTTAAAGTAGAATTCTGTCAGAACATCTAGTCCTGGATCTACAAAAAGAAGCTTTGCTGGCCCTAGAGTGATGGATCATCCTGTGTTCAGTTACTTCTATAGAAGGTACTGCTCTAATTTTTCTCTAATGAACCTTCATAAAAGAAGTCTGCACGGAGAACAGATAAATCTGTTAGGCTTTTTTTTTTTTTTTTTTTTTTTTTTTAACATTAGCTATTTCATAACAGATAATTGCGTGGTAAGTGATTGATCCCTTATGATTAAGTGGCTTATTTAAGTTCTTACAGTGCTTGTGCTTTAACCTGGGGGGTGGGGAATGAACGCAGAAAGCAGTGATTCAACTTTTCCTCTTCTCCCCTTCCCCAATTTAATGAATTTCTTGCTTTCTAATTTACCTTTTGCCAGACATGTGTGAAAATCATGTGTGTATATTTCCACTTTGATCTCAGTCAGCCATAGGGAGGTGAGGATGCTCAGGGTGGCAGTTTCCTTCATGCTGCAGCATAACAGAAGAGCACTCAGCAGCACAAGGCACAGACTGCTGGCCAGTTTAATCATACTGGCATGGACATGTAGTAGCCTTACTGTGTTACTGACTTAATATTACAGAAGGATTTTTTTTTTTTTCCTTCCAAAAGAAGAGAACTTGATTACTCTAAAAAAGCTTTTGAAATTCTATTGATGGAGTATTTTGGATAGTGTGAGTTAAGCTGTTACATTTACTTGCAGCATGCTTCTCAAAGTTCCAAATTTTACCTAAGTCTTTACAAATGTTTTGCTATAGTGACATTGCTAACAAGGAGAATTTGCATTGGTATTCAATGTATTTTTATTTTTGAGGTACGTTTTTTTTTTCAAGCTGTATTCTGAAATTCTTTGAACTCCACTTCTTTTGAAGATTCCAGAAGAGGGTCTAATAAATACAAACACTTATTTCTTATCCAGAAATCTGTGTGAAGTATACCAGGAGGCCAAATCCCCACTAAAAATGTTTAAGGATGTGAGTGGAAATAACTCAAAAAGCACGTACTCGGGGAGCCTTATTGGGTCATTATATTAACCTTAGTTACTTATATAAATATTCCTTAACTGTCATTATCTTCCTGACATAAGAGTTGTAAATTAACACTGTCTTTAAAATAACGTTTATAAGCTTACAACACATATCGAATTGCCTGAAATTCAGTCTTTCTGTAATTCTGAATCTTGGATAATTCAAAGTTATGTAAAATACATGACACTTACTAGAACTGTTGTATTTTACTGAACTGTTATGTTTTTTACAAAGGGTTTAGTGGAACTAAAAATTGAGAAGTTATGCACAGTCTGAGAAATTATTTTTTTAAATCTAATTCTTAAGTATTTTAAGCCACTAAGACCTTAGAACCACAAAAAGATAGGGGCAAAATAAAAGAAAGGTAAATCTTAAATTTACTTTTATCTACTGTATAACCTTGCATACAGGTTTGATCTAGAATGTTTTGATAGACTAGCAGTGGATAGGCTTATTGCTGTTAAAGTTCAAATGATGCATTTTAACACTTGGTCAGGTATCTTGTGACAGTGAAATGTTCCTTTCATTCTTTACTGCTTCTCCACATTTTGTGGTAGGTTTTACTTTCTTCAGGGATGTATATGATGAAAATGATGTAGCCAGGATAAGATCTCTCTGGAATACCAAATAAGCGTGCTGCATATGTAATGAAGTTTTCATTTGTCAGATGGTAGTCTAAGACATCTCATGCCAAATTTCATCCTTTTTGTTCCTATTTTTTCCAGGAGGTATGAGTGGAAACCCCCCAATTGGCCAAAGGTCCTGGGGCTGGGTGGGAGGGAGGGAAGGTAAATGTGTGAAGAGGTGCATAAGGAGGACTCATCTCAAAGCTCAGGGTAGTAACATCTGTAAAGCTGGTAGAAAGTCTTCAGTTGATTTCTGGGAAGAGGAGGAGCAGAAAGCAGGATCACAACATACACATAACAGAAAGCTCAAACAAAAAGGTGTCCCTGTTTTAAACAAGCTCTGAAGGAAGGAGGGACTTTTGAAGCTTTGCTTTGACTGATCTTTGGCTCCTGGCTCTTTATTCATATGAATTAAGACTACTGGTTCTTTTAACTCTGTAGATGGTAATACTGGATTGCCATGTGATTTACTGACTTTGAGTAGAGGTTTTAACTTCTCTGTTGCAGCTGAGCACCTGATTACCAGAGTATCTGCTGCTTTGGTACAGAATGTTTGTGTCCTATGCATATATTTCTGTATCTCCCTGTGATTAAGCCACAGCACAGCTCTTTGAAAATATTCCAAAAATAGATATGTTTATGTAATCTTCCAAATCAGATGTTATTTATTCCCTGGAACTTGATCAATCACCCAAAGTGGTATTGATTTCTGTGGATGCTAATTCAGATAGTTTTTATCTGATATTCAGAAGTGGTGAAGGATACAAAAGTGCATAGAAGAAAATGGGATTTAAGTTTAACATTTCCACAGTGTTTTGGTTTGTTTTTATTAAAAACATAACAGGCATAATAAAACCTCATTTAACATCTGTGTTTTCAGATTTTGAAGTGTCTTAAAAGTTGATTTACTGTTCCTCTGCCTGAAGGCAGTTAATTATAAATATTGTTTGATCATGTTCTTCCTCTTTTGGAATAGAAGGGGAGAAGAAGGATTCCCCCAAAGAGAGATTCAGAAAGGGAATTGAGGGACTGGACTACATAGGGGCTGGGAGCATGAGCCTTTTCTAAGTGAGGAGCTCTGACTGCACATATGGTACCCGTGCCCAGTGCTAGTGCAGTAACCCAGCCCTTTGTTTTGAGGAGCTGAGGTTCTCAGGAGGGTCAGACGTGTCTAAAGTAGAAATGGTACCATGAAATGGCACTTCATGTGATCTGAAAAGTGATTGCTGCTGGCAACCTCTGGACCATGCAGAGGGCAGAGCTGAGGTTTCCTGTGTTGCTGGGGGGATGGTAATTAAGTAACCTAATCACATTGTCATTGAAAAGCAGCTGGCTATAGGCCTGTGTAGTTTGTGGATACTGTCACAGCCCAAACTGTGCTGTATAAGACCATACTTAAAATACAACTGTGTTTGTGTGCTTGCCAATGATACATATCTACAGTAAAATAAAAAATAGACCTGTAACTTCCCATATGATTTGTAGTAATACACAGCTACAGGTCACTAAATGTTGCACAGAAGCCATGCTTTGTGCAGGGTCAAGCACAAAGCCTAAAAATGAAAACTGAGTAATGCCGTTTCAATGCAGCAAAATGTTAAAACAGTTTTCATGCAGTGTGAAACAGACCCATGTGGGTAAATAGCTCCCACTAAACTGCAAGGATGTGAGTGTCACAGGATGCTATGCCAAAGTCCTTGCTGAGATTTTGCTCAGTCTTTACCTCCTACTGAATTCAAAGTAGGTTTGTCAGCGTTTAGCCAATGGGCCATTAAATTGTTTTACTTGAAATGCTACACAGGGGCAAACTTAGCCGTGCTGAAAATAAGCCACTGCAATACCAAGGACAGATTTATGAGAATGTACAAGAGAAGAAAAGAGATTAACGTGGGGCAGGAGAGAGGATTTTTGTTGGTTGGTTGGTTTTGGGGGTTTTAATATAGCCACAAATCATAGACAGGACTTTGCTCATTTAAATCCTTACTTTCTCTTATCATGTTTGCTCAGATGTGAATGCATACGTACAACAGCTCAAACACTTTATCTAGGTAAGAATAATCCAGATCACGTACAATGTAGTGGCTCCTGCTCTGGATTCCCAAGGGCATCATCCCTGGTGCTGTCAGCACACTTACACCCCTTGCCATCGGCCTCGTGGACAACCAGCTCTGAGGAGTGACAGCTGAGCTGTTGTCATACTCCAGACAGAGATAGGCACCCAGGCCAGTTGTGTGATTAACCAGTAATTTATAGTCTATGATAATATAGCATATGCTGTTTTAATGGCCATATGCTATATCATGTGGGGGCCTGTAACAAACCCAAAGAGGGGATGCATGTCTTGCAGCACCTTGTCAGTGAGAACACACTTTTTCTCCTTCCTCTTCACACGTGGTTTGTCTGGAGCTGCACAAACAGTGCCGAGCTTGGCTCTGTGTGGTGAGTACGTGCTGGCAGGCAAGCTTACAGGTGCAAAGCCAGGCAGGCTCCAGGAGTAGAAAGAACCCACGGAAAAACAAATGGTGGTGGCAAAAACATTTCTTAGTTATGGTGGAATGAGACCCTTTTGGGAGAGGAGCACACAGAGGATGAAATCTGTTAGAAGCCACAATCCCAAACCTTCCTCCACTGCTTATCGTTTGCTACTAGGTATTTATCTGCTAGTGCTCTGTAACACGCTGATTTTCTCATTTTTATTATTCACCTCAAGTATTCTCTGGGTATTTGTCTTCTGGGCAAATGATTGCTGTCATTCAAAACTTTAACATAAAGGAAGGGAGGGATCAATAAAATATCCATGTTCAGTGAAAAAAACCAACCCCAAAACAGTTCAAAAAGATTAAGGCAAGTCCTGTGATCAGGGAAAATCAGAGCTCTCCCACAGGATGGATCACCATGTCATTCATGCAAGGGCCAGAATTCCTGCAAGCTTTTACCCCACAGCAGAGGTGAGTTGTGTTGTCAACAATGTAAGGGATTTGTTTTAAGATACTGAAAATCAATAATCAGCATCTACATGCTCACGGATTAAAAGCAGAGGGAGAGGGAAGATTAGTTATGACTACAAACTGAGAAACAACTAATTCATGTTTTCCAAAAACACATAAGCATAGCCTTTAAAAAAACCCAAAAAAACACCAACATTGTATAGATCATTTTAAAAAACACCCTATGCAGCACAGAGTTGTGACACATGCTGGGATGTGCGTGATATTTTGCGATTTAACTCCTGCCTTGATGCCCACTGGAAATGAGAGTTGCTGCCCAGACCCCAGACCAGCCATGTGAGCCTGTACCCACTCGGGTACCACTTGTGGCTGCAGCTTAGAAAGCAAAAGGAAGAAGAAAAATATTGTGTATTCACTGCAAGCCTGCTTAAATGCAAAAGAATTTAAGAATTACTTAAATTATACAATCATAATGTGTAATATCCCCCTATTCCTGTATTGAAATTATAGTAATAAACGCCCCATCTTTGCCTTTTTCTGAAGCAGCTCTAATGAACTGATATGCATTTATTAGAGCTGCCCCCTCACAGCCTCACAAGGCTACTACTGGTATTGGATATCCCCGCTGATGGCTTTCAGTACAGCCAGTCAACAAAAGACGGAAGCGTTTTACACTGGAAAATTTGAGCCTACTGAAATGCAAAGCAGGCTGATGAATGATGATGGTTTTTACTAAGGTTTCACTTTGGGGTGACACTTCAGTAAAGAAGTCCAGCAAGCCTCTAAAAGAGGCTGTTCTACCGTTTTCAGAACAAAACCAGTTTTGTTTCCCTTTAGACAAACACTTCAAATTATGTTTATAATCTGTTTATAATCTGTTTATAATCTTATAATCTAAAATAAGTATATGGCAGAAGTAACCCCATAAAAGTCAAAGCCGATCATTTCAACCTATCTTAAATACTTTTCTGATGTTTCTTTCGCAAAGATTTTGGGAAGCTGGGGTATACTCATTGTCACTGTGGTTTTCCCAAGCAGCACTTGCCTCCTCTGCCGGTGCACTGGGAAGCATCTCGAAGCTTGCAGCAGACACAGCTCCAAACTGCAGTGTCACCAGCTGAGATGAGGAGAGTCAGTGGACTGTGCCCAACACACAGGACATCTTTGTGGCCATGGGGATGGATGGAAGGAGAGAAAGCCATGGAAGAAAAAGTGTTCATCCTTCCCTTTCATTCAGCAGGTTCTTCAGCTTGGTCAGACCATACACATGAGCCTGACCTTGCCACAAACCAGGTGGCACCTGCTTTCCACCTCCCACCTCAGTTCACAACCATGCAGCCTATCCCTCCCCAAGTTCAGATTATTTCCGTCTCTGAATTCTGTTAGACTCTATGAAAACTAGTGATGAAGGACTATGTGATGTTAAAATTGAATTAACAGCTTAATGTGAAAAGCTCGTTTGCCTGAATTAAATCAAGACCGAGTATTTATCTGCTGTGCTATGCTGACTTACACTGTGCCATAACTTACTGCTTGCATTAAATAATGTATTCAAAATGCAGACTCAAGGTGGATCCTTACTATTTATCCTGCCAAAGGGTTGATATTTCTGAGCATGAAGGACCTCATCTGCTGAGTCCTAGACCAAGGAGACTGACAAGGGGGAGACTGGTTTGGCTGCTGCCAGAAGAGGTTTGTTCTTGGCCCCAGACATGTGCTCCCAGCTCAGGGGATGAGAAGGTCAGTGCTACACAAGCTATGTGGCCCTACTAGCAAAAGGAGCTGGCCAGAAAATGGGAAGAAGTTTCTGACTTTTTTTTTTCCTCTCAGTTTTGGATAAAATTAATTATTTTTCCTTTTAAAGAGAAAGCAAGCAAGAAGAGTATCCCCGAACAGCCAGCAGCTAGTTACGAGCCTTTTCTTTCCCATTCAGTCTCATTCCCAACATTGTCCAGTTTTTTGAAACCATTTGGTTCCAACAAATGACCATTTGATGATGATGATGATGAAAAACTCTTTTCTGGAAGATGTCTGCTGGTGCATACCTGGGCATCCAAAGGGAATCCTGGACCTTGGAAGGAAAGAGAAGATCCTTCAGGTCAGCAGAAGTAACAAAATTGCTTCCTCTCCACATTTTAAATCCAACCTCAGCCATTGCCACCATGATTTGGCTACCCAAATCCGCTGGATGCTTCTCTGATCACTGGCAAATGCAGCTTTACACAGACTTTTTGTTTTGTTTTTTTTTCCCAATGAATGGTCCAAGACTGTGCTCAGAGGACAATAAAACCTCACGGTGCTTCTGCAATGACATACAGACATACTTGGCTCTCTGGGCTGATTAGTCAAGCTGAACTCAACAAAATTGCTCCTAGTTCCCAAAGTCAGCCCACAGCTAAGCAACTGGGTGTTCTTCCAGAGGGGGCAGAGGGGTGGGCAGCTAGGGTAACACCACTTCAGCTATGGAAAGATCCCTACAGATTCATGTATTTTGGTCATAGTTTTGGTTTCAAGCCCAGACAGCAGGTTCTAGTGGTGGCAAAGTGATTTTTGCTCTGTTTTATTTTTTACCAAGATCTAAACACTGACTTTGGGTGGGGTTTTTTTAATAATTTCCTATTATTTTATGTTAATAGACCATCTCTTTTAGATGCAGTCTTTCTACTTACAAAGCACACATTTATTCTTCTGTCCCACCCAACAGCCACAGTATACCTAGAACATGCAGAACACTGTTCAGGATGGCTTTCATTTATCACATTTTTTTTCCAAAATTAGAAAGAGGTGTGGTATTTACACATGATTAGTTCAAATATTCAAACATGGGAAAATTTACCCACTGGTCTTGAAAAGGATAGAATAATTATCATTTTCTGCTCTGGAATTACTATTCCTCTTGGAAATTACAGAACCTTTCATCAGTGTACTTGGTCTTATGATTAGTACAACAGGCTCCTGCTTGCGTGTGTTGCTGTATTACAAAAAGCACCTGTGCTGTCTATGGTATAACAGAAGAGGGATACAGACAACTTGTTTTTTAAAGCACTGTCTGACTTGCACACACTCTGCAAGTGCGCAGACCCAGCCATGGAAAGCCTGAGCCGGCTTGGCCAGGCTGGGCAGTCCCATCTGCTTACACTACAGCTCTGCTTGGGTTTATTTTTGATCTTTTCTTTCTAGAAGCTGTAGTACACTTTTCTTTTGGAGGCATACGCATCTGACTAATCCCTCGGGAATGTCTCAGTGGAGGAACTTCCCACAGAAAAGCACACTTATTTGCAGCATAAACTCCCACCCAATACATCTGGCCCTGGGACAAGGCTCATGCAATGTCAGGGAAGACCTTACATGCTCCTGTTCACCTTCACAGAGGTACAGTCATGCTTTCCTTCTGCAGGTAAAAAAAAGCCCAATCCACTCTCATTTATGCCTTTTAAATATTTTCCAGTCTTCCAGAAATTTGCAAACCGCTAACCTATCTTCAGAGCATGCAGGCAATGCCTCTTGCTGTAACTCCTTATCCTCAAGCATCCATCTCTGTCTCCTGTAGCCAGCCTAGCACAGGACTCCAAAGCAGTGTTCTTTGCTGCAGGCACCAGTAATAATGCCTACAGAGATGTAACCACTATAAAAAGAAATGTAGCTTCTTCCACTGCTATCAAAAGTCAAACAGGTGATTGCTGCCTCTCTGTGAGCACTGGTGAACTCAAATAACTGCTTTCCCATTTCAAAATCCCACACTTTATCTGTCTTTAAAGGGAAAAACAAAAAGGAAGTTTGGACTCTGAAAAGTAGCTCAAACTTTCCACTTGAATTCCCACCCCTTGTCCACATCTCCATGCCCCCAAGGGCAAGGGACTGCGGCTACCCTGCAGGTACATGAGAGCTCAGTGAGCAGCATGCCAGACCCCAGTACTAGTCTTCCTTACTGGCTGTCCTCCAGGGTTAATCTAGTGGAAACTTCTGGAGCAGTGTCCAGCACTAAGACCCAACACTGTTGGGTCTTATTGCCACTTAAGCCATTTGCCCACTGCAGTCTCTGGACCCACAGAATGTGATAGGAGTGGGAGCAGGAGAAGGAGCAGCATAAATAACAAAGTCATGTTCCTGGGGAGAGCTGCTGAGAAAACAACCAGAATGTGCAGCTACATACTGTGTAGAGAGTGGGGTGTTACACATGCACAGCCCGTGTCCCCCACGCTCCCAAGGGAGGCAGGGACAGCCAGTCACGCTGTGCAAGCAGGAACACATGGAGCTGCTCTGCATCAGTTTCCCAACACATCAGCTACACAGGGGAAGGAAAGATGGAGGGCTTAAGTGTCTCTGAAAACAGATAAGGAGAATGAGGCTTTTAGTCCTTGCAAGCAATGGGCTCCTTATCTGTCCCCATTATAGCACTCCTGCATCCCTTACTGACCTGGGCTCTCACAGGCCTCACACCCACCTGACCACGGGCTTTGGGAAGAAAAGAGCAATGTAAAACATCCTCTCTCACCCTTTCTCCCCAGATGCTCCCTTCCTCAGTTTTAGGTAGAGACGTGTAACTATATCCACAGTAACATAAAGGGGTTGCATGCAGGGTACACAGCAACACAAGCAGAGAGCATGCTCCTGGTTACCCTTGAACAAGCTCAAAACCAGCAGCCCTGGTCCTCAGTATTCCAAACCCATGGGGAAAAGAGAAGGAAAAGCCTACCTGGGGAGGGGGGTGGGAAGTTGAGCAAGAAGTGTTCTGTGTCTTCAGAGCATTACACTGACAGAACCCAAAATGCAACTACAGAAATAGCTTCAGCTCTGGCATTTTCCAGTTCCTGAGTATTTGACTTCAGATTTGTAGATGTTCTTCTAACAACAAAGAAGGGGACATGTTTATTTAGCACAGATTATGTATGAGTTACACATTCAGAAATTAGACAATTTCAGTGAATTTGCGTAGAATCAGAGTATTGTATGAGTAACTTCTACATACCCCAACAGTGGACATCATCTTCTTCAGATATGTGAAGGTAAAAGATCGGTGCTGTACGGCTTCTGAGCATGCCTGCGCATTAGCTGAAATTTCTGTAAGAACAGCTCCATGTTAAGCAGTTTCCATCTGTGAGTTTCTTATTATGCCAAGTCAAATGTATCAGGCCCAAATTTTTAACATTTGTGTTTTGGAGACCAAAGTTGTACGAGTTTTCTCAAGGAGGTTTAGACAGCAGCAGCAACTCTTCACTGCAAGTGTTTGTCTGAAGAAAGCATCTTTTCCTACCAGTTAGTATTGCTCCGTGGCTTCCCTGTGCCCCATCTCTGCCTGCTGACATCTCCTCTGCAGACTCTAAGTCAGCTGGGTTCCTGGCATCCCCTGTCTGAGCCGTACCCAGCAGCTTTGTAAGCAGGTTTGCAAGAGCCTTGGTAGTGTGCAGTGACCCTGCACAGAGCTAAAAGCCCTCCTCATCTGAAGGGCATCTGTTTGGGCAGAAACCACTGTGGAACTGGGAGATGAGGGATGAGGAACAGCTCCAGCCAAGCTCCTGTTGAAAACAGTTTGTGTTTCTGCAAAGCATTTACGTATAGAAGTGATTATTTTTTTCCTGGGGTTTGTATGAGAAAAGGGATTGAAGTATTAAGAGCAATGAGCTGCTGTGCTGTGCTCTGGGTGTCTGGCCGTACCTGAAGCAATGCCGCAGAGCCGTGGTCCTCAGCCCACTGTCGGCAAAGACATCAGCAAGTTGCTTCCCTCACCGGCAGCCGGGACACTGTTAGCTGGTGGGAGCTGCTCGCCCTCTGCACCAGCTTGGGAGCTGCTCAGCCTCTGCACCAGCTCTGCACCGGCACACCCCGGCAAGGGCTCCCACAGCAGGTCGGGGATCCACAGCCAGACTGCCCAGTCCCCTCTGCCTGTCACAAGTAGGTCATGCTTCTTACTGAACGTAAATGCTTTTACTGCCTTGTGGGCTTTGAACACTGTTTGGTCCCCTCCAGCTCTCCCTGGAGGAGCTCTCATGGCCAGCCATCCTGTCCTTCCCCTCAAGCCTTCCCCCTGCCCCTTCTCTCCTTCACCTGCAGCTCAACCTGAGCAACACCAATCGTGCACCCTGAAAAAACACAGCCAGGCAGCTGGGGGGGGGGGGGACCTTTCATGAATTCAGCATTATGATACAGAGTCACTACATTTTCCTCTTTTTTAATTTTAGAAGTAGTTAACTCCTCTCCTGTTTATCAGCTCAATCTATTCCACCTCCCAGACCCATAAAATTTCCTAATCCTCTATGACAGTTATTGAGTTTCCCATTAACTAACACAGAGCTCTTTTGCTCTTCCCTAATATGTGACCATAACCCCAGCCCCCTGGCTATTTTTTCACCTTTCCTTGAACTTCTTCCAGTTTGTTAGCAGCCCTTTTCCTAAGGAACAAGGTGGACTGACTGCAGGTTTGGTGGTGTCTCTGCACATGCTGTTTTTCCCATTGTACGGGCACAAACACACCTTGTGCTGGCACATGGGCAGCTCTGGGCAAGGGGAAGCAAATGAAAACATAGGAGGGACCAAGGGTTTCTAAGAAAAGTTAGAAATTAAGAGAAAAGCAAATAGTTCTGTTATCTTTCTCCAAAACCAAAACTGTATTCCTAATACAGAGGAAGAGGAGTAAGAAGAGCCCAAAACAGCTAGAAACCAGCACCACAGATGGGGTTGAGGTCCTCTCTTCCCCTTTAGCAGTCCATCTACATTTCCATGTAGCCTGGAAGTTGCACAGAGGTAGATCTGGTATGGCTGCAATCTGCTGCTACCGAGAGGATCCCAGAAAATGCTGCCACAGAGTTTCAGAGGCAGAACAATTGTCTACTACTAACTTTATAACCTTGAATTAAGCACATTCTCTACTTATGATCTACATTCTCTACTTATGATAAGGAAAAATTAACTTTAAGACCTAAAAACAATGTGTGTTTATAGTTAGACCATGAAGTAAGAGCGTAATTGTGGTCGTGCCAGTCTCAGCTCTTTTAGATAACTTTATGTCTGCCTGCTGTTTAGCGAAAGGAAACCCTGAACAATGTGATATCGGCCTTGTCTGCGGTTACCAGATTTAGGCAGAAAAGAAAACAACCTTCTTGACATTTATTTGGTCTGCAGTGTAGATGGGACATTAACCTTGTGCACATTCTTCATACTACACAGATAATAATATTTGACTAACTCACAGTGTTGCTGTTAGGTAATGACTGTACTTTTCATTGAGGTTACAGGAGGGAAGGTATTATTCTTGCATTTTATTACAAGAAGTGATTTAGGGTAACAAAACTGCAACATTTTTTTCTTCTAAGTGCCTGGGGACAGAATGACATAGGAGCCTGAACTGGGAAGGGAAAGACTGAACTCCAAAGGCTTCATGTTCCTTATGAAAATGATTTTTAAGAGGCATTGTTCCTGTGGTTAGGCAGCAAAGAGGATCTTTAAGCAACTGAAACAAAAGGACAGTAGTCTCACCATAACTGTTGTTGTGGGTGACAGTAAAGGATAGCTTAAGGGAAAAAATATAAGAAATATTGTACCAGCAGTTAATTTGTACTATTTCAGCAATTCAGCTAAGCCTAGAGAAAACAAATGTATGGATTTAAAGATGGTTGCTATAGAAACAAGAAGAGATTTTATAGTTGCTTATGAGAGTAAAGGAGGTTCTGATTGATAAGACAATCGCATTCAAATAGTCACTATGGAAACCCAAGGTGACCTAGAGGAGACGTGACTCCCTTGTGCTCTGCTCCTGTGAGCAGATGAAGACAGCCTGGGTGGGGGAAGGTCTGGGCTGGGTGATAAAGCACCCTGTAGCAAGGCAGCACAGTGCTCGCCGTGATGCTAGAGATGCTCAGCATTTCATATTTCAAAGCTGTGTGAAAGCTGATCTCTATATTGATGAATTACATTTATTTACTTGCTCCTGAAAGAGGGTTGTTCTCCCATTGAAATCAATAGGAGCTCTGCAGCTGACTTCTTTGGGAGAAGCAAGGAAGCCCATTTGCATGTCCCCCATGGAGCTCAGTGTTTGGCAGCTGCCTGTGCTTTGTTGAAATGGGGCTGCAAAGTTGCTGAGCACTTTTCACCTTCAGGAACAAAACCTGTGCTTGCACCATGGTCCCAGAAATAGGACAGAAAGTGAACTGAATATGTAAGCCTTTTCCTTGTTAGGGTCGAAGTTAATCAGCCTGCACGTGACATAACCCCAAAATTAAGTATCTTGGTAATACTTCAGTAACCACTTAACCTTTGTTTTCAATATCTATTTTTAAAGTTACTAACAGAAGGTTAGATTAAATGACAGGTGCTCAGCTCTCCTGGACACAGCTGAAAACTAAAAAGTTATTCCATGTGTCTACTTTTATCTTATTATCTCGATTAATACAAAGTGTTAATGCTGTGGATACCAGCTCCGGGTATTTGAAATACACTAATTCCCCAGTAAGGGTTCAAACTGGGCCAGACCCCCCCAGTTCCTCTGCCAAGACATACTAGACATACTTTTCTCCTGTATCCTTTAGAAAATCTTTGATTCACACTACCCACACACGATCAAATCATACAGACATTAATCATCAGAGATTTTTATCTTGCATTAATTCCAGTGAGGTAAAAAGAACTAGCTGGCAGTCTCAGGAAAACACTGATGTTTCCGAGATTTCACCAAGTTTCCAGTGTAAACATGCAGATAGAAGAAAACAATGTTGTCAGAAGAAAACCTGAAGATTCAAGTCTGGACTGCAGGACTAGTGGAGTACCCAATATGGGTTCCTTGCAACTGTCACTCCCATGGGTTAGTTGCCAAGGCTGATAAGAGTGGCCAGGAAATTAGGCCAGCCCAGTTGCAAGGCTGCTGCCTTTTCTAACCAGCCTTGAAGGGTGTAGAAATTGCCCTCCCATGTAGAAGACATAGCCGTGCTTGTAGTAGAGGTAACCCATAAAAATAGTTTTTTAAAAAAAGAACCCCCAAAAGAGAGTACGGCTCCTGCATTCATCATCAAAGGAAAAGTTTAAACCTCAGGCTACTCCTAGAAATGCAGGTAGCGATGACACTGTGATGGGGCTGGAAGCAGGGAGAGCTCGTTGGGTACACATTATCTTGAAAGGAATTCCAACTGCTTTTAAAGATAAGCAAAATTGTTACCTATTACTAAAGCTGTCAACTCATGGCTGGAGGTAGAAATCACTGCTTTAACCGAGTCATAATAACTCAGCTACAAAGAACAAGAGAAAGAGAATAATATTGAATAAAAGATGTGCTCACAGGAAGGTGCAGCCTGCCGGGCATGTTTCTATTCTGGTTTTGTGTCTATAGAAAGGAAACACATAGTATATAAATAAGAACAAGGTAAGCCCTTTGCACGGCAGTGAATGGTATAAATGTGTGGCTGAACCTTTTATCCTCAGCACACTGCTGCTCACACTCTCCATCATCAAATGAGAAAGCAGCTCTGACATATGTATTTTTTGATTTTTATTTTATTAAATCCATGTAACCCAGTCTCTGTGCACCTTCCAGCAGATGTAAGTCACACTGGGAGAGAGAATGGTTGTTGTTGTGGGAAAATATTCAGGGTGTAAAGGTCTCCCAAAGCACACACGGGAGCCCAACAGCTTTCTCCCCTTCACGGTGAGGATGGATAGCACTTCTTTTCCATTACTGGGATTGGATTGCGAAGATGCATTTTTGAGAGCTTATCACCTTTCTCCTCTGGGCCGAAGCAGTCTCAGAGCATCCCTCCAGGAAGCACACACTACTCAGTATTCCCTGCAAATCATCCCGACTCACACAGGCTCCCTCGGGCCTCAGTGGCAAAACCTGTCTCTTACAAACTGCTTCCGCAAGCTCCGCTTTGAAACCTGTCCAAGGAGATGGTACAACTTGCTCTCCTCCTCCCACCTTTCAATTTTAAAGAAAAAAAAATACCCCAAACGATTATGATGGAAGGAAAGCAGCATTTTGAGAAAACAGTCCATGAAAACAACCAAACTCGTAGGGGTTTGAAATCCTAAATCTCTCAACACTGTGGGATGTGTTTTGCTTTCAGAGCCCAATCCTTCAGCTCTCCAAAAAGTGACAAGTAGTTGTAAGCCTTATAGCTGTTCCCTGGTAAATACCATAAATAAACTAGGGAATAGTGTGGGGTTTCTCGGAGAAGCATGTAAAAGTCAGGAAGCACCATCTGCTGGCTTCAGCACGAAATAAAGGAAACCAGGGATTTTCCATCTGGTTGCCTCTTTCTTCAGTTGTTCTGCCTCTAGTTTTAGGGTAAACGCAAAGGAACTGGTGAAACAACATCAAAATGGAGCAACCAGGATGGTTATTCCTAACCAGAGTTAGATTGCCTGGGGAACATCAGTTATCCTGCAGACAGACAAGGATAATATAGGACAAAAAGAAGAAAATTAAATGCTGTGAAAATTCACAATAATTTTGTCAGTGTTCAAACTGAGCATCATTAAAGACCTTAATTTATCACCTGGTTTTGCATTATATTTGAAACAAATGCTTACCTCCACAGAGAACATGAGCCAAATATTGACACAGCCTTAAAAAAGAATCAGCCAAGAAACGTTTTGCAAGAAAATTGTATGCACAGACTCATCTTCCCCCTTGGTCCCTGATCTCAAATAAGGATGTAGGGATTTGGCACAAATACAGCAGGGCAGCATTTTGCAGATGGTTAATTCATGTTGTAGATACTGGTTATCAAAGGACCAGCGATTAAACCAGCGAGAGCTGAAGACACACATCAGCTTTGTAAAGCTGCACAGCAATTTGTAAAAATTGAACCCAGAGCACCAATAAAAGTAACGAATATGTGAGAATTGCCAGCTCCCAAATAACCAGCAGAGCCAGCCCTAGGCCTCAGCCTTTTGCATTCAGAGTAAGACAGAAAATGCCACATTCACAGTGAATTCATGGGAAGGACTAATCCTGCAGTGCTGGGGCCCGAGACCTGGGCATGTCCCCAGCAGTGGCTGTGCAGAGCTCCTGGCTCTTCCTTGGCTTGACCCACCTGGCAGTGGTGCCTCCTCTGTTCAAGGCACCTTGTCGCCTTGCCACGGGGTCTGCATGGACCAGCCAGGCAGCCAGTATACAGTGGATCAGGGGAGATGAGGGGCATCTGTATGCATCAGAGGGATTTCCCACTCCGTCCCTCCCCAGGGAGCACTGGGTTTGTGCTAGAAGAACTGATGGAGGGATGGAGGCTTGCTCAGCTGCCCCAGACCAGGCTTCCTCCTCCCTTGATCAGACTGAGCACTGTAAACCCTGCTTGTTTTTTCAGGCAGGGGTAAAAGGGGCAAGATACCCTTTTGCTAGCTCTAACCAAGGGATAATTGATGCTTCAATAAGCATTTGGAGCTGTCTCCTCAGACTACATCTACGATAGGAAGATGCTGGGGTTTAGTTGTTTTAAGCCTACTCTTGATTTTGACTGCAAGATGAAACCCAGTGAGTAAGCTCTTCCTGACTAGGTTTGCCCTGCTGCCAGACATCCATGGGAAATGGTGGTAGTGGCTCTTCTATGCTTGTACAGCAGAAACAAATAGGAGATATCTTAATACTCTGCATTGGTGTGATCAAGCCAGTGAACTAAGAGTGCATCCTCTCTGCTCTCTGGTTAGATTAGAACAAATCTCTAAGAGTTCCTTACACCCACAACCTCTGGATTGCTGAGAAAAAGAGGAATGGCAGGTGTTGGAGGTTTCACTTCAGCACAAATCCCTCAGACATCTTTTAGTCTCTAATCTGCAATTTAGACAACTTAATGGTAAATGCTGGATATGTTCATGTTGCCATAATCCACTGGGAATACCTTACCCAGCTCATGAGCTGTGATTTCAATGTTAATGCCAGCACTCAGATCATCTAATGGATCATTAAGTACAGCTTGACCCTACCAGTATCTTTGAACATTATCTGTCAGCAAAGGCCAGCTCCACCAAAATCTCTGCTTAAACATCCTCATTACTCCATTACCGTAGCTCCACAATAGCATGTTCATACATTGCAAGGTTTATTGCTTTATCATCCCACTAACCCAACCTTTTATTTGGCAAAGGTCCTACCCTTACACTTGTTTACAAACAGATAATACTAAGCTTCCCAGGAGTTTAATTGCTTTTGTTTGCAATGCTACCGCTTAAAATGGGCAGTTATTTGTAAGTACTTATTATGTATCCTTGTAGTACCTGGTAATAAACTGTGAAACATCATGTGCAAAATTAACTGGAACATGGCTTGTTAATTATAAAAGGTGCCCTAAAGTACATGTTTCATTTAACAAAATGATTAGTTATAAATATTTAATTGCAACAGCAGGCTGTTTGGTATGCTACACAGTAGTTAACAGGGACATTTTGTCGCATTGGGTCCAACCCTGCATTTTGTGACTTGGAAAGGAGCAGGAATAAAACTGTTTGCCCAGTGCTTTCCTCAGGCAAACAGTCCCTAACTCCTGTAGCAGAAGGCAAAATGCCTTTCTCTGGGAGATTAATATATATTCCTCCACCCCCAGTGTAAAGCAGGGGATGGCTAGGTATGAGGAAGCGTTGGGGTCACTGGGTAAGCTGGTGACTGCATGGCATTATCAGTCAGTGTCATCTCGATTTGTACTGAACATTTCTTAATACCAAATATTTTAGAGGCAGATCCTCAACAGGCATTAGCTGCCCTTCACATTCACTCACCATCAAGGGTAGGATGCACCTATATACTACCATTTATGTCTGACTTCAAGCCAAATAAACACCCAGGCACATAGGGGGTAGTGGGTAGAGATATAAAATTAAGATTATAATGAAGAGAGACAAAGTGACCTATTTAACGATATCCTTCTGTACATCCAACAGTATATTGTAGAGAAACATCACATGAGACTCTAATTGCTGTCAAGGCCAGAGCTATCCAACAGTGCAAGCAGGAACCACTCATGCTCTTCCCAGGGGGATTTTGTTGTACTGTGTCATGACAGTGGAATTCAACACCTACTTAGGCTTCTCCTAACAAGGACGTTGCCATCCCCACGCTCCTTGAGAAGACAAGGTGCTGCTGTCAGGTTTGGTCTCCCTGCATGGCTACCCTCTGATGCCTCCAAGGACCTCGGACACCTTGCAGAGATCGAAGGCAGATACTATGTGACTCTCACCAGACTGAGTGCAGTGTAGATTGCATTCTGTTAAATATAATGGAGAATGAAGAGCCATCAAATCCCACCCAGGATGAGGCCCTTGCTCATCAACTATAGCACTGATAAATCACTTATGCCAGAACAACCTTTTCTGTCTGTGGAGCTGACCTTCCTTGCCTCCTGTCTTCACAATGTATGGCCTCACTTGGGAGTGGTGTGGCGAGGCTCAGGTGGTTTTTGGAAGAGTGTCCAGCACATGCTTACTGCTGCGCAGGGAGAGGAGCAGGGATAGCAGTGTGGAGTCCGCCTTCGGGTCAGCTTCAGCAGAACTAGGATATTAGGATTGTTTTCCCAGCTTCTTGCTTAGTTTGTACAAAACCCAAGAAGGAAGCTTGGATCCTGTACCAAGCAAACCGTTGTCTAAAATAGAACAACAAAAAAAGTGCATTTTACAGAAGAATTTTAATGTGAAAATTTTAATCTCATTTAATGCTTCCTCTCTTTAATATAACATAAACCATGACTTAAATCCTATTGATGAACTTCTGAGGCTGCAGTTCTTACTCCTGTTTTTGGCCAGAAGGCTTGTTGTCCAAGTGAGACAAAACAAAAGACCCCAAATCTGTCCCCCACGCACACTCACCCACTGAATTCTTCCTGTTGCAGCATAGACTTTTTTAATGAAAAGTTTTTCAACTTGCTCATGACTCTGAAAACTGTGTATGATATGACTTTGAGACAAACATGTTATGTGAAGAGCAACTGAATTAGTATGCTTTATTATCACAATGGATTTTTAGTCAGCCAGAAATAATAGCATTTTGCAGTCTTGGTTTCTGTATTGGTTTCTGGGCAAGTATCAGAACTTCAGGAATATTTTTTTTTCCCAAATACAGATAAAATTAATCCATTTAAGGGTTCATTTTACATAAAAATGCCAAACCTATCATGACTAAGTAAAAATGTATGTGGCCCAAATATTATTTGGTTCTGTTTGCAGAGTTATCCTACAATCCTACAGTTTTTACTTAAGGGAAACAACCCTTCCTCCCTCTTTCCATAACCATAAACAAGAACCACACTGTTTAAAATATAGCTTTTCCATATTTTAAAATTTGTAATATTCTGAGTTTCAGAATATTCTGGGAAATTCAGTGGCTACAACAGCACAGAGGCTGTTGAAGGATCTCTTGTCTGCAGGATTAGGTCCACAGAGCAGAATTACACTTTAACAAAATATAGTCCTGCTTTTCAGGTTTTTTTAAATTGTAGTTCATGTACTGTGCTATGTGGACCCATGCACTTCTTCATTATCTGCTTGAACTTCTCTACACACACTGTTTTATAGCCCTTCTTTTCCAGCTCTTGGAAGTGGAAGAAACAACATAACATTGCTGAGAAAGATTATATTTGGTTTGCTTAAAGATCATTAATTATCAACTGTGTTAATATGAGCCTACACTTCTGGACAATTTTGTCTAACAGTACAATTATTTTCTTAAAACCATCATGAGTTCATTATTCCAGCAGTAGAGAAAAATCTAGCTTTGCATTAGCACCTTGGGATGGAACATGTCACCTGACTCCAGCAAATCATGACGACTGGGTTTAAATCTCTTGTGGTTTTTGCAGCCTTACTGTACTATTTAATAAAATGAAAACCTGTTTGACTACTTTTTAGTCACCTGGATACAGTGGTACAATTATTGTTAAATAATGAAGGAAAACAAGAACCAGGAAATAAGCCCAGGGCTTTCTTTGTGCTACAAAAAAAAAAAAAAAAAAACTTAGAAATACATTGTTGAGAAAAGCATAGTTGCACCTTGTGAAAAGTCTATGTAAGTATGGAAAAGTGCTTTAAATATATTATGGATCAGGTTAAATTATGGATCTTGTGTGTACCAAGTACAGCTGTTGGACTGTTTTTTTCTGGATAACCAAAAGTGGTTCTCCTGCCATCTCTAGAATGGAAACCTCCATCACTCCTTTCTGATGCACAAGAGTGGATTTATCTGAACAGCACTCAGGCCTAGGTGGTCAAGAATTTTGCTATAGAGTTGGATTAAGACATACTGATCATTCATTCCCTGGTCTTGAGAAAGGTAGAACGTGTTTGGGTGGTCTGTCTGAACAACAGAGGATGGCAAAGGGGACCAGGACAGAAGTGGCTGGTGGTATTTACCACCTGCCTGGGCAGTAGATGGGGTGTCAGGACAGAAATTCCCCTGAAGCCTCTGCAGAGATAGATATCCTCTTTGGCCTCCTGGGGCTTGCAAGGTGAAGGTGGAAAGCAGTTTTCATGCAGTGGCTGGTAGGTATGTCCCCCAGTGCAGCCCCCCCACTGCTTTGAAAATGTGCTTACCAGGAGACTCTGACCTGAGAGTGGCCAACTCATTCATGCTTTTTCTCTCTCCTGCCAACTCTGAAGCTTGCTGTCTGTTGGGCTGATTTTCTTCCTTCTTGCAGATCTTCCCTGGCCTCTGACACCTCCTTCTCCCTGCCTGTTTGGGATTGCTCCTTTACCTGACCCCTCTGTTCCACTTTTTTCCTGTTCAGGTCCTCATTTGCCCTCTCTTCTCCTTCCTGAGGCTCAGCCTGTTGCAGACTCCAGCCCACAGAGCAATTCCCATGGAAAAAGAGGAGAAACTGGGCAAGTTCTGCTTCCCCTTCCCACAGCCTTGTCCTCTGCCCAAACCATGTCATGTCCTTACAGATCTCTTGTCTCCTCCTTTATTTTCTGTCCCTTGTGTCCATCAGGGCAGTCTGAGTCATGACTCAGTGGGCCAGTTTTGGGAGGTATGGTCACATCAGGTCATCTAGAAACCAGGGCTATTTATTATTAAAGGGTTGCAGCACTATTCCCAGGACTTGAATCCAGCCAGCCAGGAAGTTTTGCACTGCTGGCAAGGTGATACATCTTCAGAGTCTCCCTCCTCTGAAGCTGGACCCTTGACTCCACAGCAAGCAATTTGCCAACCTAAAACACCTTTTCACTACTGCCAAAATTCCCATGCTGGATCAGCATCCTGAGCTGGACCACAGCCGGGACCATGGGCAGGGACCTCAATCGCCCCTGTTCCCCACCACCTGTGGCTGTGCCAAGCATCTCCTGGCATCACCCCAGCCTCTCATCTCATGAACAGCAGCAGGAGAAAGGATGTATTTAGCTGCCTGATTACAAATATTTCGGAGGGTGTGCAAAGGAATTGCGCTGCCTCTTTCACTGTGCTGCAGCCCCCTTTGTGTAGGCTGCCCAGCCTACAGCTGCCTTTCTAAGTGGGCACCAAGTTTTCTCTTCAGGTAGAAAAGATTTTTCCCTTCTCACATCTCTTGGTTCCTTCCCTGTTGCAAGCTCCCCAAAGCAACTGGGGACTAATTCCAGAGCACAGGTCCCTTTTCTCTTCCTCTTCCTAAACTGTTTCCTCCTCCAGAGCCAGACAGCAGGAAATCAGACTGAAGGAGAGTAAATTTATCATCAGCAAAGTGCACATCTTCCCAGCACCGACACGCTGGGCAGCTGCTCTGTGCTGGGGACCCTTTCCTCTCTCCACCTAAACTTTGTGCCTATTAAGGTGATCCTTCCAGCCAAGGGGTCATGTCTTGCAACCACGTGGCACAGTCCTGTCAGCTTAATTGATCCAGTCGCTGGGAACATCACTTTTGGCTCACTCTGGGCATTTATTCCCATGCTTGTGTGTAGATATGATTTTGCTGACAAACCCATACCTGAAATGCAGAATTCAGCCTCTGAAGTTTTTCAAGCGTAGTATGTTGTTCAATGTTTCAAAGTAACAAAAGAAAGCAGGTGTTAAATTCAAACCTCACAAGAGGTTTGAATCATCCTCTATCTGTAACAAGAAAAGCCTCTACTGTGGATCCCAGGATGGACACAGGGAGAGCAGCCTCTGGTCTCGTGAGCTTGCTGGGAGCTCATCTTGCAGCTTCCCTGACATGTCAACACTTGACATTCGGTCATGGTGGGCAAATACCTAAAGTTTTCTTTTTGCCTCCTCCCTCTACAGCTACCTGAAAGGAGGTTGCAGAAGAACTGGGGATGAGTCTCTTTGACCAAGTGGTAAACGATGGGACAAGAGGGAATGGCCTCAAATTGCTCCAGGGCAGGTTTAGACTGGATATTAGGAAGCATTTCTTTCCAGAAGGGGTTGTTGGGCATTGGAATGGGCTGCCCAGGGAGGTGGTGGAGTCCCCATCCCTGGAGGTGTTTAAGAGTTGGGTCGACATAGCGCTGAGGGATCTGGTGTAGTTGGGAACTGTCAGTGTTGGGTTGATGGTTGGACTGGATGATCTTCAAGGTCTTTTCCAACCTAGATGATTCTGTGATTCTGTGAAAAGTCACCCACAGTGCTATTAGTCACACTCACAGTAATGCTGTGCAGTGAATTGCCTAGGTGCCTGGAGTGCATGATTCTAGAAGGGGCAGATCTCAATGAGCAGACACATTTCTTCTCATACAAGCTGGGAGCTCACTATGTTTCTGCATTTGTATATAGTTCCTAGTAAAATCGAATATGGTGATGGAAAAGTGAAGTATTTTCCGTACCTTTGCAGTCATCCAAGGAAATTGCATTTGTCTATTCTTCCCCTCCATTTCCTCAGATCAGGGAGACACAATGTTTGCTGTGAGTGCTATTATTCATTCAGCAGAATGACAGACAAGAGTTTCAAATTTTCAGAGAGCTGCATTCATCAATAATTTACTGTATAAATAATGGTCCTTGGGCAGCAGTAATTAACAAGATCCTGAGATGGTAAGCAATAGGACAGAGCAGCACTTTGCTTCCTTATCAGTATACGTACTCCTGATGGTATCAGCCAGGGATCAATCCAGAGCCATGCTGTCCCACCTGTACAAACAGCCTAGAACCGAGGTTTGACTGCTCAACTGGACACTGGGCAGATCCTACAAGAGAGGCAGCAGTGAGAGAGCAGCAGATGGACAGCTGCAGCAGATGTGTTTGTATTAAACTTTGGGAAGGAAAACTTTGGGAAGGGAGTTGCAAAAAGCAGGAGTTAACGGGTAATACTGGAAGTGGTGCAATTCTTTACTAGCTGTCCCAAGCGGGGTTGTACATCCATCTCTGAGGGACCGGGGAGCCCAGCCCTGGCAGCTCCAGCTGCTGCTCCTGTTAGCGGGGATCTCTAGCTGGCTTCCTGTTTTTATCCCCCACCACTGCATGTGAGGAGGGAGGAGGTGATCCCTGGGTTTCCATTTCCCAGAGCATGGGGAAGGATAGGAATCTCCCCTGCAGTGGGAGGTCTCAGCCAGACTTGACTTTAAATCCATTTTAACCCCATGTTATAGCCATTCCAGCCTTGGCTCCTTCTCTTGCTAATGCGGTCGGGTGGAGCCGCTGGCTTCCTTATTGCTCTTTCTTGCACACCCAGGGCAAAGCCAAAGGACAACCAGACAGACTCCCCACACCAGCAGCAACAATGCATATTCATGCAGTCATCATAATGAAAGCGTGCAATACTTAGCATTTATATTGAGAATTTTGCCTCCCTAGAAGCAGACATAGATTAAAATTCTAATTCTGCCCTTGAATACAGATATCTGCTGCTAGCTCTCTCTCTCCCCATCCTGCCTTCCTGAAAGTGAATAAATAACTGGCTGATGAGAAAGAAGGCGTTTCTTTATTCAGAGTGATTTGGCTTGTGGAAATCTGTTACTCATGCCATGCACGCTCAGGTCCTGCACACAGCCTCAGCATTGTCATTCCCCAGGAAGCAGTTCATGTTGCTGCATCCTCTCAGAGACCCAGCCCTAGTCAGAAAATAAATCAGTCAATATTAACAGACAGAAATTTCCTCCAGTTAATTGAATCCTGTGTTTATCCTATGCCTGTCTATCTGTATCTGCTGCCAGAGGTTTCACATCCCATTAGCTTTTCTTCAGGCAGTCCTGTAGGCTCCTGCATCCCAACTTCTCTTTCTCAAAGTGTTGTCTCCCACCCACATATTCTTTTATTTTCTCTTCCATCACTTGGAGGCTGAGCTCAGTCTGAAAAAAATGAGTTTTCCCTCAGCTCCACACTTGGTGGGGTTCACTGTTGGCTTGTGGCCCAGATAACACAGACAGGTGGCTGGGAATGGCTTGCCTGAGCAGCAAACTTAGATTTGGGCAGCTCACGCTGTTAGACGAAAGGTTGGATTT
The DNA here is from genome assembly GCF_003259725.1 of Athene cunicularia. Taxonomy (NCBI): domain Eukaryota; kingdom Metazoa; phylum Chordata; class Aves; order Strigiformes; family Strigidae; genus Athene; species Athene cunicularia. The sequence continues at coordinate 22,314,554 of NW_020799091.1, read as the reverse complement.
CTCTACCAGATCAGAGCTGCTTGTTGAAGAGCCAGTAGCTAGGATTATTAGAAGTTTGAATTGCATAGCCACTCAGATTTGGTTTTGGCTGGCTCATACTCTACCTTCTACCTGAACAGCTACCTGTGTAATTCAGCACACCATAAACAGGGTTTTTTTCCACATTACTGAGTAATTAGGGTCTGCCAAACCACTACTGACAGCTCTGTGTCTGGCTGCCTGTTCATCTTTGCCAAATCCTAGTCACAGAAGAGACATTTAGAAGTTGAGAGATGCACTCTGTGATGTTCTTCATACCTGTTCTTTCCAGAGGCTCTTTGCAGGTTTGAAGTGATGCTGAGCACTTGCACTGTCTGATACTGAACCTGATAGAATTCTCCCTTTGCTGCCCTCTCCACACCTCCTTTGTCAGCCATTTGGGGAGGGGAGAGCCATCCTCCCAGGCTGCTTCTGTGAAGATGTTGGCAGAAGGAGATGCATCTTGCAGCCCAAGGACTCCTAGCCAAGCTGGGGCACTTTGAGGTGCAGGGTGCCCTGTGGCCAGTGGCACATGGAGCTTGATGAGCACCCTGCCAGAGTTGGCTGCAGGAGAGCTTGTGGCTCAGTCCCTACCCTTCCTTTACTTAGCAGTAGAGATATACTCTGAGAGAAGAGAGAGAAAATGTGAACACACCCCTTCGGGAAGGATATGGTAGGGCAGATCACACCTCACATGAGCAGTAGGTGCTGCTGTGCTGTAGTCATGTTTTGTCAACAAAGTTACTTAGAATCTCTGGATGCAAGCAGAGCATGGCTGCAGTTCTGGAGATGTTGGCTGGAAGGGACATTTGAAGGTGTCTGGTCCAACCTCCTGCTCAGAGCAGGACTATTACCAAAGCTAGATCAGGCCAGCTTTGGGTCATCTAGCCAAGTCTTGAAGATCTCCAAGGATGGGGATTCCCCTCTCTGGATAACTGCCCCAGTAAAAAGTTTACTCTTCTGGTAAACCTTTTATATCTTACCCAAAATTCATAGGCCACAACTCATGGCTGTTGCCCCTGCTTTTATTGTCTGTCATTACTATGAAGAGTTTGCCTCCAAGGCCTTTGCAGTAGCCATTCAGAAGTATTAGGCAGCTGTTAAATCAGCCCTTAGCCTCCCCATTCTCCAGAGTAAGCCAGCTCAGGTTGTTCAAGCTCTCCTCCTGGGTTGTGTACTTTAGGTCCCAACCACCTTGGTAACCCTCTGCTGAACCTCCTCCAGTTGTTCCATAGCTCTTCTGAACGGGGAGGCCCCAAACTGGAAAATACTGAATATTATCCTGCAGCTCTTACTTAGATACCAGCTCTCTTCATCCATCTACCTCCTCTTTGCTGCCCTTCCCATGGGAGAAAAGCTCCCTGTTACCATCTGTGGAACTACTTCCATGCTTTTCTTTCCACTTGTTAGCAACTGTGGCTACACAACACAGGCACAAAAAAAGTTATTATGTCCAAAGAGCTCACATCTTTTTGCACAGCTTTACAAATCAGTATTAATTTAAGGGAAGAAGAAAACTGTGGTATAAAACACAATCCTGAAAAAGTGATTTTCACGTGACAATGATGCTCATGCTGCGAGACTGCAGAAAAGAATTGGTTTTTCCAGAAGAAGAGCCTACGATTTCCCAAATGTTAGTAATCAAACACGCCGTGTAACTGAGAACAATATGCATGTAGCTCTGATCCCTGTAATCAGAAACCAGCTTGTTTCTTCCAGGCTTCAGCATGCAGAAAAAACCCTCCCCATCACTGATACGCACTTGAGCAGAGATTACAACTGGCAGAACACTAACGATCCCTGCCTCCTGTGAGCATCCTTATGAAATCGTGTGATGGAGCAGTGGTCCATATGGCAAGTGGTGTTCCGGGTCACCCATGAGACCATCCTGCAGCACAATGTCATGGCTTGTTAGCATAGCTGAGCTTTAAATGGTGAGGGGGTGCCTGGTTTGTGCATTACTGAGATTTTTTTGTTATCTTTTGCCGCCACAGAGTGAGCATTATTTCTCCTAACACAACAACAGCGGGGGAGGAGGTGGGGGAAGGCTGTACGTGACTGCCACGTTGAGCTGTTAGCATGAAATGAATGCATAAAGCTGCAAGCAGGCCAAGAATTATTGAGTCCTAAGCTCTTTTCACATCAGGGTGGAATTTGTGTCATGTTCATGCAGAAGTCAGTTACCAGAGACTGCTGTAACCACAAATGAGTGGTACCAGGTTGTCCTGGACTCAGCTGGGATAGAGTTAATTTTCTTCCTAGCAGCTGGCACAGTGTTGTGTTTTGGATTTAGTATGAGAACAATGTTGATAATACACTGATGTTCTAGTTGTTGCTAAGTAGTGCTTATCCTAAGTCAAGGACTTTTCAGTTTCCTATGCTCTGCCAACAAAGAGGTGTACAAGAAGCTGGCAGGGAGCATAGACGGGACTGACAGCTGGTCTGAAACAGCCAAAGGGATATTCCATAGCATAGGACATCTTGTTCAGTATATAACTGGGAGGAGATGGCTAGGAGGCACTGATGATTGCTGGGGAACTGTCTGGGCATTGGTCAGCAGGTGGTGAGAAACTACATGGTACATCATTTGTCTTTCTTGGGTTTTTATTTCTTTCTCTTTTTGTTATCTCCCCTTGTATTGCTACTATTGTTATATTTTATTTCAATTATTAAACTGTTCTTATCTCAATTCGCAAGTTTTACTTTTTTTTTTGATTCTCCTCCCATCCCACTGCAGAGGGGAGGAGTGAGCAAGCGGCTGCAAGGTGCTGAGTTGCTGGCTAGGGTTAAACTATGACACAGGTGTTTGTATTTTATCTTTGACAGATTGTATTATTCCACTGCCTTAGTGCTACAAAAATCTTACAAGATAAAAACACAGCAAGAGAGTATGGACAAGTGTCTTGCTGTGGAGGGGGAAGATAAAAACAGGAGAACAGGGAAAAATCTCTGCTGGCAGCTGCTAAGGACAGTTTGGCCACACAGTCTAGCCACTGTTTCTTGGTAAGTCAGTCAAGTCACAGAAGCAGTTGGAAAGGGCCAAATTCAGCTCCAGATCTGTACACTTTGGTCTTGTGGATGTACAATGTAAGTTGAGTGTCTGACCTCCTCCTAGAGCTTAGTGGATACAGCCATGCCCTGCACCCAGTGCATCACCCCCCTTCCTGTAAGGTTTATCTTGTGCCCAGTTACAGGCCCTTAATGCCACCTGAAATCCCCTGGGGTACCCCAGACATTTGTTTGGGAAGGTAGGTGTAACAGCAGACCTGAATCAAGTCCCTGTCAGTGCAGGCAGTGAAACCAAGGACCAATACAGTTTGCCCCAAAGTGGGCACCCCTGCTGACCAGCTGAGCCCCCTCCAGAGAGCACTGGCCGGATTGAGGCAGTCTCCAAGGGCTGTAAAGGGAGCTTCAGCATCCCGCTCACATGGAGCCACCTGCACTCAACTATCCAAGCCCAACTCCACTTGTGGGACTGTGGAGCTGGATTTCCCCTGTTTACATTCCCCAACTGCTAAACAAGGTAACTTAGCCTAGGCCACTCTCAGTGAGACATCTGAACACATGTGGCATAGGCTACGAGAATGGAAATGCACAGTTACAACATAATAGTTAATGGCTTGTAATTTGTTAAATTGCCATTACTTGAGTCTCCATCTGATCTACAAAGAAGAAAGAACCAGAAAAAAAGACCTGTTCTTGTGAAGTTGATTTCTTGTTCCTGGTATTTCATGTCTAGTTTTCAACTCTTCATTAAATAGTCAATATTTGATTAAAGGCTTAAATAAATATGCCCACTATAAAAGAATACATTAGCAACCACACATGTTCGTAACTAGGTCTGCTCTCCATAGTTCAAGGGAAGACCCAACTTCTCAAGGCATCTTGACACCCTTGTTTTGTGACACCGCAACTGTCCTGAAGACCTGTCCCTCCCTGCCATGGAGCTGCATCTCTGGGCAATCACAGTGCTGTTCAGACAGGCAACTGGCTTGTGATGGATGGTAAAATGGCAAAACATTTGTCATATCACCATATGACATTACTGAGACCAAACAAGCCAGAGACTAAGTAACTTCTGGGACAAAGCAATGCCGGTGCCACCATCTGTTTTGCCAATTATCAGGCCTAGCATAAAGGACACAGCCAGCATAAACATAAACCAATAACCAAATTGCACTTGACACAAAAGGGTCAGTACATGGGTGATAGCTGGGGTACAAACAAGTCAGATTATACATAATTGACATCAATCCCACTGATCCCAACAATGACACCACACAACCAACAATGGGTGGAATAAATGGTGAAATGCAGTCTCACATAGAAGGGACAGGAGACAACCAAGTCAACAAGCCAAACACATAAAACCAAGGAAGCCACATACTGAATCTCTACACAGCCCGCATTCTGAAAGGCCAGACCTGACCAGAGCACAGTTCCAGGGCAGCAGGAGATCCTTCCCCAACAGAAAACACTGCACAGGACATCCACCTCAAAGAGACACCACTCCTCCCTACAAGCGGTCCCAGCTTTTATCCCTCAGTGGGACACCTGACCTTTGCTTACTTCATGGGGGACACCTGGGGCTCATTTACCCAATGGCTCGCCCTGCAAGGCCGGCACCACCCTGGAGGGAAGCCTAAAGGCAAACTCACCCCCCCTTTGTGAAGGGCTGTGGGAATCACCCACATATCAACCTTAATTTGGGGCTTGGGGTTGGAACCCCAGCAATTCACCACCATATCATTTTCAACAATTTTATCTTACTAACTTGTAGCAGGAGGCCTTATTTTTGCACGATGAGAATGAGAGACAAGACACACACCAATATGGTTAACAGTCAAGCTCTGACATTTATTAGAAACACAAGTCCTTATATATTCTTGTGACAGCAAATCCGTGTGTTGCTCTGGCACATGCTCATTTCAAAAACTCATTCCTCTCAGCACTTTCAACAGGCACTACTAAGCTTGCACAACTGGTAGATAAATTTCTTCTTTGTTATTCTAAAGATTCCCTTCTTATCTGTTTCTTCCCTAATGAGCAAAAAATACTTGTCTTTTAGCCGTTGTTAATCTAGATGCTGTTAATCTTCTAACACAAGTGCGTCATTAATTTAGACATTGCTAATCTTCTAAGCTGAATGCTGATGACACTTTTACATTGTCAGTGACACAGACGGTTCGCAACCTAGCATACGCACCCACACTAACCAGCTACTAACCTACACTGTTACTAGAGTGCTTTTGTTTCTATATTCTTCCTTATGTCCCTGAGCCACAGTTCGTTCTTTTTACTGTATTTATCAATTCCCTTCACTTGAGGGCTTCTAAATTGTATCAGTTTACATTTTCCATGATGTTTTCAATCCTGTCTAATCTCTGTCCGTTTAGGACCCACAAACACACCCACTCTGTCTATTCCTACTTCAGTCCAAAGCTTTTGGTTTCTCTCCCCATTTTCCTCACTCAGACATTTCTTTTGTTTTGATTCTGTTCACTTCCCTGGAAACCTTAGCCACAATGTGGCTGTACAAGAAGTCTTCCTTATTCCAGATGTTGTGTAGTGGGGAACTTCTTCACTTAGGAACTGCATGTACTGTCCTGCTTGACAAGCTATTATGGATTTATAAAGACTTCCTTATCTTCTTCACTCCCTCATGAAGAGATGGACTTCTCAGCCAAAGATTTCTCAAGACAACTGCATGATAAAGGACCATAACCCAACCCCTAGCCCTGAGACAGTTTGGCTTTTGGCCATTCTGGCTTAGGGCTAGCTCTATCTACAGATTCTTCTTGGAAAGGGGTTGCTGAAGTAGTCCCAAAGAGAGCCAAGGTATAAGCTATCATTCACTGCTGAAAATAGTCAAGTTCTCTAACTGTCTCTTATTTTGTAACATGGATACAACCAGATGTTGCAGAATCAGGAGGCAGGTAGCCCTTGCTGTATCCCCAGCAGATATGTTTAGCTAAGCCTGTTCAGACACATAGAGAACAAACAAACCAACAATAAAACATATTTTAAATGTTTGTCATTGGTTTCTTCTGCTTCCAAAGAAGTTGTGCAGTTTTAACCTCTAAAACTCCTTTCTTGGCTGTTTCTGTTGCCCAGTGAAAAATAGCATTTTGGGAGGAAGTTGTGGTTTTTCTAACAGAAATGTTGATCCTGTCCAGGACAGCCCAGTGATTGCAGGGACACATAGTGCTGAATGATGCAAGACCAGTTCGGTCACAAGCAGGAGAAACTCGCTCCATTTGCAGCCCCGACAGGAATGAATGGCCGTGGTATGGAAAAGGGAAGCACATTATGCACCAATACATGTTGGCCTCTCTGTACCAAATCACCTCTGGTGAGTGTCACAGCCAGAGGAATGTGGCACTTGGGTGACACAGGATATGATCTGCGTCATGGAGCCTGTCACAGCTCGACTGATCTTGGTCAGGCTCCATTGAACACAAAGGTACTGGGGGCACAGGGCAGCACATTGCCCATGGATGAGGTTTTGGATAAAGACACAATTCTCTAAGTGCTTCTAATTACTAGGGGTGACCAGAGTTTATAATTATTACCAAACAAGCATTTGAATGTTGCTAGCATGACTTATTCTAACATTAGGATTTTTCTGAATATGCAAATTTGGACAAACCTTCTATAAGGAACTGGTACCACAGATAAGGAATGGGTCACAAGGATGAATCCAAGCTCTGTAAACTACTTGCCACCACTTATCCTTGCCAAGTGTTTACTCCTTCCTTTAAAATCTCCTCCCTTGGCCATGAACAGTGTGCAACTTTTCAGTACTTTTTATTAGAAACCAGAATAAATTTTCATGTTGCAACCATGTGCTCCAGGGAGGGACTAATTGCAAGAAAAGGAGCTCCAAGGCAACATCTGGTCTAAAAAAATGTCATTTCATACAGAATCTGCATTTATGTGCAAAAATGAACATACTGAGAGGTGAACGTGCAAGGTCTCACTTTCTTCCTTAGAGATATGGTGTCCTGAAAAGTCCCTGAGCAACTTTAAGACCTGAGCTGCCAGTCGCTGGAAATTTGAGGCAGTAGCTGCTGCCTGCTAGGCCCCCAGCTCTGGCGGGTGGAGGTAAATGTGTGGTGCAGGACTTTGCCACAGCTCCAACTGTGCGTCTCCCCACACCTCCCTCCTCTCTCAGCATCTTGCAGGAAGGTGTTGATGCATGGGGTACAGAGGACGCAGGTAGCTGGGCAGCACCACCCACACCACGGACATCTCTCTGCCTCCGGCATGGCACCCAAATCCTGCTGTGGGGTTGAGCATCTCTGATCCTGGGCTTGGGGAACATGGAATACAAGGCTCTTCTTGCAGCCCTGACACTCTCAGTATAACAAAAGAAAAGCTGCAACCCACAGATCTATGCCAGGGAACACAAATTACAAAAGAAACTGGGTACAACTTGCTCTTATGGGAATTAATGGAGGGGATTTTTGTGTAAAATTCACTAGGGGAACTGTAACATAGAGATCCTGTTAAAAGGACATTCTGTAGCTACTTACCCATGTGTCTAGTCTAGATGGGAAAGCAGTGCAAGTGCTCTAGAGAGTTGCCTGGGGTTTTCTACTGATATATATATATATACTTCTCTACATACAAATGTGTGTTTATTTGCTTGAATTCTTCAACTTTCAAAATAATCATTCTGCATTCAGAGAGTTTTTGTGCCTTGATAAACCTCCAGCTGGAGTTTGCAAGTGTGTTGACTACCTATGGTTTGACTATTTTCTTTGTTAAAAAAAAGACCTACAAAAATCTTCAAAACAGATTCACTACCTTATACTTAACATTTATTCTACTATATACTGTCATCACTCATTTGCTGATGGTTATCAAACATTTCCCTGTTTTAATGTGTGACTTAGTCTGGTTCAGGACCATTTATACTGTTAATGAGCAACTGTGTTTTTTTGCTGCAAAATACTTCACGAACTACTTCAGTTGTATGGAAGAATATTTCACCCTGAAGGTGGCCAAACACTGGCACAGGTTGCTTAGAAAAGCTGTAGAATTGCTGTCCTTGGAGATAATACTTGATGGGATGCATCCCTGATCAGAATACTGTAGTTGGACCTGCTCTGATCAAGGATCAAACTGTGATTTGATCAAACAAATGATCTCCAGAGGTCCCTTCCAACATGCATACTTCTATGATTTTATTTTATTTTAAAGTTATAAACTGGGGGAGATAGTTTATTTTAACTGAATAAATAGCAAAACAAAAAATAGAAAAGACACAAGTTGTGAGGGTTGCTAGTTTAGGGAATTGAGAGCTAAACTGGCTGTAAAATTGCGTGTTGCTGTAAGCAGAAGCAGTATGTTTATTCAGGGTGATTTATTTCAATTAAGGAAGAGCAGATATGTAAATTTTTCTTTCCATAAAAGCAAAAAGTAAACCAACATGCATTGTAGCAGTTTCTGGATGAGGAAGAGGACTCTGCTCTGCATAAACTGAATGGTAGCTCCTCTTTCTGGTGACAACATATAGGGTGCAATTTCATGACCCCTGCCTTTAGCACATAAACGCAAGTGAAGGAATAGGGGTTTTCAGGGGTTTTCAGTAACTGCATATAACTTAAGCAGAGTTCTACTTCTCTCACCACAAAATGAAAAAATTATCAGTTTATTTTCAAAATTCTTCCTTTAAGTTATTAGCGCTAAATTCAAGCCTGGCCTAGTTCCTCTGTGACTGGTAGTTATATTATTACATCTCCCATAATTCATTGATCAGGAAAGAGCTAGAGGCTCCAGAAAGCCTCTGCCTGGAGGGTATCTGAAAAGACTATTATTTTACTGTTGGCTCAGAAACACGCCTTTGTTGAATTAGCCCATGCCATCATTTGTTATTCCCAAACCAGATGGCTTCTGGAGAAGATTTTTCTTAAAATATCATCACTAATTACTCTGTTACCATGGGCTGAGGGCAGGAGCAGACCAGCAGCCTCACATGGCCCTGTGGGGCTGGATCTCCTGGCCAGGCCATCTGTGCATTTCCAGGGTCCCTCCATGCATGCTGTGCCATAGGGAAGCTGGGGCAGCAGCACAAAAAAAGGGAGAAAGGAGCGTTTTTCGGGCACAGTTACCTGCTTTACAGTTCACAGCCTTGATAGCATCCTCCCTGAAGGCTTAGGGGCACCAGAATAAGACCAGGCGTTCCAGGGTGAAATCCTTTCTCATTTATGCCCTTATAATGCAGGTAACACCCATTTAACTGCTCTTCGGCTGTACGATGTTATAACTATGACTAAGAACAACCTCCATCATACAAACTTAAGCCTTCCTCTTGCTTGTAGGAGATCATCTAGCTGCCTTTGTCAGATCATCCCATTCATATGGGACTCAAGTATAGTGCAGGTAATTTCCTTATAATCCTTACTGATGGTGGCTTGTTTAAGGTTCAACTGAACCAGGAACAGAATAGAGTCCCTTGTCAGGTGTCTCAGCAAATACTAAAAATTACAAGTGGGCAAACTTTGATGAGCTTCCAAAAATTTAAGTTAACTTGGTGCAGATGATGAACAAACCTACTTCCTAAATTCCTACAGTCTTTATAAGGAGCTTTCTTCTTAGAAGTCAGCTTGGGACATGGTGCACATTATCTCTAAATGCTCGGTCACTGAAGTCTTTGCAGGATCAGGCCTTGGCTTCATGTTTCACTTGTAAGAAACCTGACTACTGACAAAGAACACGTTACTGGCAAAAGAGCTGGAAATTAACTCCAAGAGTGATCATGGGTTAGGCAGTACTAGTGAAGGGGCTAGCCTCAAACTGTCTGGAACTGTTTTTTAGGAGAAATCACCAAATATCCAATTTTTGCTAAAATTCAGATTATAATAGAATCACACGAATTACTATAGCAGCAAGTAGAGGAAGAAAGAGATTTCAGTACAATAAGACATCATTGCTTTGTATAGCAAAAATAGGACTGCTAGAGCACCTGAAAGCAATTTCTTCTCCTATAGACATCAGAAGTCCTCGCAGATTTTGGTTATTGAGGAACAGAGGCTACATACAAAGTCTCTTCTCCATACTTTCCTTCGGTCCCTGTGCATCACTTCATTTCACAGCTTTTCAGCGTGACCATATGCAGCATAATGTTTCCATCTGAATAATTTACAAACTAAAAGCACTCAACAAGGGTATGACAATATTTACAAAGATGCAGATGCAAAGATGGGTTTCACTAGGCCATTGCAAGGTACTTTTCTGTTGAAGCTTATTTCTGTGGGAAAGTACATCCTCCGATGAATAGCTACTTCAAATATAAATCAGTTTAGTGAAATATGAATTGTATTTTTATGTTTTATTTGGATCTCCAAATCCAAGTTATTTTTTACTTACATCTAAAGAACACAGGAAAAATAGTTAGCAAAACCTGTGTAAAATAACTTCAGGTCAAGCAGTCAGCATTCACGTCAACTACCAGCAAATGGCTATAGCATTGGAGGGGAATGCATTACTGCAGCCCAGATGATCAACACAACACTTACTGGGACAGTTAGCACCAACTGAGCTCTTTAATTTTAATTGAAAGAGTTTTAAATACAAGGAGAAAAAAAGACAGAATAGAAAATACATATTGCTTAAGGAGACGACTTTTTTTTTTTATTTTGACCTTTGTAAAGAATACTGATGGTTGGCTTAAGTTGATTTCTCTGTAGACTTCATATCACCATAGGTGGTGAGTGTTAGAGCCCTATTAAACTAAACATCATTAGTACTGCTTTCAGCTATTATTTTGGAACAGAATATTTTTTCTAGTTTTGAGTGGGGTTTTTTTAAACAAGGGAAGCATATTTTATGAGAAGGAAAACAACATATAATTGAGTTTCTGTTACCCAATCCTTCCCTCAGCTAAAGTTACACAGAAATGGAGAGGCTTAAGAAATCATTTAAGGACACAATACGATTCTTTCCAGGTTTCATTACAAGAGCTAGGTAGCTGCATAAAAGGCATTAAATGAAGCTGTTGTCCAGCTTTATTCACCAGCCTTTGAAAATCTTGACAATACTGTTAATTTGTGTTCCCAATCTCAGGATCTTATTGGGATGTAGTGTACTAGTTATTTATCCTCTAGAGTCAAAGGAAAATGGAAAAAATGCTTCTTCTATTAGAAAGCAAGTGCCTTGTCCTTGTACTTAAAAGGAAAAACCTGAAAGCATGATCTAGATTACTTAAGAAGGATTTTCAGATTCAATGATTTAGAAGAAATTATTTTTGATCCAATAGTATGATTTTTGGAAGCTAATTTATGTTATGGAACAGCTAACAGTGTCAATATCAGATTTATTTTTATATAATCCTATCATTCTTTGCAAAAAAGATAATCAGCTGAAATTAGTAAAGCAGAAGAAAACCTTTTCTTTTCCCCCTCCCCACAAACAAGATGCAAAAATAAGAAAGCAATGCTGTTACCATAAAATGTAACAGGAAAAAGAAAATGCCTGATGACTGAGGCAATTTAATATAATACTATCTGTTGCATTTTACTTGTAGCTTATGTCCACTCTGAAAAAATCTTGTAACAATTTATCTCTATCACTCCTTCACAGACTGGTATTAAAACCAAATAGAACAAAACCACATAGAAAACGTGTAAAAAAAATGTTACTTCTATAATGTTCTGTGTGCTCTCACTTTGAAACAAATGATACTGGTAATTTAATATCCTGTATCATTTGTTCAACATTTTTCCACCATACAAACTTTTCATGATAAGCAGTGATTATTATAATGCTATCGTTTATATGAAAGAGGTAAAAAAAAAAAAAAGATTCTTACCCATAAAACACAGACGTGGTGCTACATCTACACTTTTCATTGATAAACTTGTAAAAGTACACCTGAAAAGATACACACTTCCTGTGCCACACTTTCAGACTGTCTCATTTTCAGTAATTCATCATTTCTCTGTAAGACCAGTTTTCCAATGCAAGAAAATTTTTCAGTGGCAAGAACAAACTCAAAAATAACATTGATTCTTGGAAAAATTAGCTTTGCCTGTTGATCTCATGTAGGGAAGGATAACCCTCTTAATGAGACACACTTTAAAAAAAAAAAAAATTACTTTTGAATGAGTCTAGTGACTGCTTTAAGAAGAGCGTATTAATGGGTATGGGGCTGATCAACAGGGAAACTGAACCTGTAAAAACTCCACTAATTATAGTTCACACTTCTTGGCTACTTTGCTGTGAGTCTGTGGATTTCTGGAATTAAAATACCAATTTAAACTGTTGCATCTGTATGAGCAGACAATAGGTTGCATGTTTAGGTCTGTTCAATGGATGCTCTCAGGTGCAGGATCCAGGAGTGCCTTTCAGGCCCAGGTGCCCATCGGAATTGCATCCTGGCTCCATGCTGGAGCGAGTCCTGTTGCCTGCCCACAAGTCCTGGCCAAAGGCACCATGGCACCTCAGCACAAGTCCTTGACTTTGATGATAGGAGACCCAGATCCCAGAGCACTCTTCCTCCCCATGACATGACTTCTGGGAATTAAATCCATTTAAGAAGTTACTGCTCATTCATTGTTGTCAGTCAAAACCATGGGCCTGGTACCACTCTGTATGTCTGCTGGACTAATAATGGCAGATTTAAAACACAGTCTGACAGCTTCTCTCCTTTACTACTGCTAACAGGAGTTAATTTTTTGGAACATGAAGGTGTCACTGAAGGATGTGGGACAGAGAAGAGAAGGCTTGGATGGGTGATGAAGCACAAGTTACACGTATGTTTGCATGAGTAGAAAATCTCTCTGACCATGCTATTTCTCTCCAGCTGCCAAAAATAGGATCCATCCCAGGGAAAGCAAGGATTATTTATTTCCTGCAAAAGTTTATGATCTTACTGCTTTCAAGGAACCGGTGCTGTATTTGTACCATGCAAGATACAGATATTCTGTCTTTTTATCTGAACTTGTACACCAAAGTCACATCTATGAAAAAGGCAGAGTCTGAGGTTGCACATAAAAGTGTTCAGACATTTCTTAACAAATTGAGGAAAACAAATCAAATCCCTCCAACAACAATAACTCCTTCCCTCTAGCCAGGATCTTAATGCCAAGCATAAGTGCTGAAGCACATCTTTAGGGGCCTGATTTTCAGAAGTGTGAAGAAGCCACAAATTCCATTAAGTCAGAGGTATGTAACAGCTTTGAAGATTAAGCTACTTGTATTTAAGAGCTTTAAGGGAGATTTAGCAGCCTAGCTTCATGAAACCAACTTTGAAGGTTTCATTTACATACCAGGGGCAAACACTATCCCATTTATGGGAAGAGACAAACGTGTACAGCAAGACATTGAAGATTTTGCTCATTCCCTGAGCTGAGAGGATGAGGTGACCCCTTGCAGGGCCCTCGCCTGCTCCCAGGCATGGGACGGCCTCATGCAAGTGTATGGCTGCAGGAAACAAGGGGTCAACCTGGGTGCTCGCTAGGAAAAGAGACAGGAGAAGAGCTCATCATCAAAGAAGAGGGACATTCAAGATACCACTGACAGTCCTACATCTCTGAGCAGGTTGCAGCCAAGGTGCTCTGTTTCCCTCTACTGGTAAAATTTCATGTGATTTTTTTTAAATGTTTTTCTTCTGCTGGAGGTGTCCCAGGGCCACCGTGCGCTGCTTTGCTTGGGAACTCTACTCAGACCTCTGTCATTCTTCCCAAATCTCCCCCTTAGCTGAGTCCTTCTTTGCTGAGCTCTGTGATACAACCAGGCCTGTTTAATGTTGTTGTCTTCAGCAGGGTTGGGCAGGAATTTAAATTATTAAGAAATATTTCAAGGCGATTTATGGGTATTTGGAAAGGCTTCATAGATCTCTCAGCGTGAAAGTAATACCACAACACTGAAGCTATTCTAGGCAACTTAACAAGTTTATAATGAATTGCTGCTATTTAGTTGTGTTAGAAAGCCAGACAAAGGTTCTGTTGTTGGAAAGTCTCAAGATTATGAGCTGGTAAGAAGATGCGGTAATTGTACACATTGCACTGAGCGCACTATCCAGGTATTTTAATTGCTCAGCTAGACCACATGGCCTGTAGCTGGCTCCAGTAGGACTTCATGCACGATCCTCTATTTGCAGTTGCCAGACAAAACATCACTGTTCACATCCTTTAGTGGCCTCTAGAAGTATGCAAAATTAATTTGAGAAGGAGCTTTCTGAACTTTCACAGAGACACAGGTTTCCCAGCTTACAAACTTCTGCTGTCTTGGATCCTTTCAGGTTTTTTCTTCCCCTTCACACAACCTACCTGATGTCAGAGATTTCCCATGTACTATTCAAGCAAGTGCAATTTTGATCTTATTCAAGCAAGTGCAATTTTGATCTGTGGTAACAGTAGCAGAGGTGATATTTTAAAGTCAGAATACATTTGAGTTTCTCCATGTGTAATAAGAAGAAACGGAGAATTTGAACTTCATGAAAACTAAGTTATGGCTATATTTATTCAGATACAGAAGTGCCAGTGCTGTTCTTGAAACATCCAACCATTTGTGCTCAGGTACTTCAATTCAATATGACTGAGAGATTAACTGAGGTATTGAACATGCCTTAGCACAAAACGTGTTGTAACCAACTTCAGCCTTTAGCAAACTGGCAGGTGCCTTGAGTACAACTGTAGCTAATTCATACAACCTGGTGGGTCTTACAGTGACTAGGAACTGAACTGAAATTACAGTTAAAGAAAATTATGGGAAAAGGAGAGGAAATGGAGTGCTCTGGGGGAAAATTAGTCTGCAAATTTCTAAATACCCAATTACAGCTTTCTTGATCATTTACGAACATGTTTCTGTTACAGCAGCAGCTGAAATGTTTTAGATCATTTTACATGTTTTGTGTGCATGCTGAAATGTTAAAAATATATCATACATTTTAGGTTCCACTGATCAGACCCTTTTTGATTTCACATCAATTTGTAGTTATTTTAGTTTTCCTTTCTAATTTAATTGGAATCTGTATTCTAGGACTGTAGATTATCAGCTCAGATGAAACACACTGGAGTCAACACACTGGAGGGAAGGGATGTCATCCAGAAGGACCTTGATAGGCTTGAGAAGCTGGCCCATGAAAATCTCATGAAATTCAACAAGGCCAAGTACAAGGTCCTGCACATGGGTTGGGGAAATCCCAAACACAAACAGAGGCTGGCAATGAGCAGATTGAGAGCAGCCCTGTGAAGGAGGACTTGGAGGTGTTGGTTGATGAGAAGCTCATGACCCAACAATGTGCACTCGCAGCCCAGAAAGCCAGCCATATCCTGGGCTGCATCAAGAGAAGTATGGTTAGCAGCTTGAGGGAGGTGATTGTCCCCCTCTACTCTGCTCTTGTAAGACCCCACCTGGAGTGCTGTGTCCAGCTCAGTGCAGCATAAGACAGACATGAACCTGCTTGAGTGAGTCCAGAGGAGGACATGAAAATGATCATGGGGCTGGAGCACCTCCCTTATGAGGACAGGCTGAGAGAGTTGGGGCCGCTCAGCCCAGAGAAGAGAAGACTCCAGGGAGACCTTATAGTGGCCTTCCAGTGCTTAAAGGAGCCTACAGGAAAGATGGAGAGGGACTCTATCAGGTCCCGTAGTGACAGGACAAGGGGTAACAGTTTTAAACTGGAAGTAGGTAGATTCAGATTAGAAATAAAGAAGTTCTTCACTGTGCAGGTGGTGAGGTCCTGGCACATGTTGCCCAGAGAAGCTGTGGCTGCCCCCTCCCTGGCAGTGTTCAAGGCCAGGTTGGACGGGGCTTTGAGCAACCTGGTCTAGTAGAAGGTGTCCCTGCCCGTGGCACAGGGATTGGACTAGATGATCTTGAAGGTCCCTTCCAACCCAAACCATTCTATGGTTCTGTGATTCTATCTAGTGATGAACAGCATATGTTTCCCTGTGGCAGCTCAAACGCTGTCCCAGGAGGCCTGTGCCCAGAGGCTGGGAGTTGCAGGCAAGTGTGTGTGTGTGTGTGTGTGTGTGTGTGTGTGTGTGTGAAGCCTGTAGTCTCTGTGTGTGCACAGGCATCCTTTGTAACTGGAGTCACCTCAAGAGGTTGTCTGCTGCTGGACAGGCTGGAGCGCTGCACTCCTGCAGCCCTCATGAAGGACCAGGGTTACATTTGGGCTACTCCCACCTTAACACCTACTATTTCTAGAAGAAAACTGTTCCAAGAGGTCATTGTTCTGATGGTAAGAGCTCCAATTTCTGCCCTTGTTCACAATCAGTTTTGATCTGTTCAGTGATGGCTTATATTTGCCATCTTTAAACCAAAAAGTTCTGTACTGCTGAATTTACATGCAGATGAATTTTGCTTGCACTGGCCTCAACACCCCACTTTTTGAATACACATGTATGTTATAAATGTAGCCAAGCGAATGTGTGCCTCATTGAGGCACTAAATCCAGACTGTTGGAAAGTTGTTAAGACTGTATATTAGGCCTGGAAATTCAGTAAATGGTGGAGGAGGAACCTTGTGGAAAATAGACAATTCAGTCTAATCTCTACTGCTGAAGATAACAGGATTCCAGTGACATTACTCTGAGATTAGCTGGAAGACCATGACTGCCTGCAATAACTGTGGGCATAATTTAGCTTTCTTCTGCACTGTTGTTAATGTGCAAGAAAGTGTGAACTCAGACAGATTACCCGATCTCTGTTTGATTTGCAGTATAAGCCGTTAGAAGAAAAAACAATTATTTCATAGTAAATTGAGCACAATTAACAGACATTTGCGGACAATAGAGATTTTTACAGAGGCACTTCTGAAAGCAGAAAAGGGTCACAATGACAAAATCACATGATTTAGAAATTCTCTAGGGAGCAGAGTGTGGGAAAGAATGGATCTTTTTGCTAACCCTCAGTAAATGATGTGAAAGTGGGCAATTTCAGATCTCATTGCAATTTGGAAATGAGAAAGCTGAGTGATGCTGGATCATACATCTCATTACTCAACATTTCTCAATATTCTATAATATGTTTTTCTTGCCTGGAAGTCTCCACTTCTGTACCTTTGCTCCACTGTGATCTTAATGAACATGAATGCTTTAAGCATGGCTGAAGGACTGGTTTCTTCTTGCTTGATTCTGCTCCACTTGGAGGTCAAACATTTGCACAATGTGATCAGATCTCACATAATGAAAGACAGAAAGGGGACACCAAGGGTTTTCCGTTTAACATGATATGATCACAAACGAGTGGTGTCCAGAGCTGGAATCCCTGATGAGAAGCGCAAGACAGCAATAATACTTTGAATACATATGCAGTAGGTTAAAACTTCTCCTTTTTCTCCATCCTTTTTTTTCCTTTATTGCTTCTGGGCTTTGGTGCATGGAAATTTAATGCAGATTTCTATTAGATCAGCAAAAAGTTTAATTTGCAATTAAAATTTGTCACAGGTCAGCAAGACTTAGTGGGTGGATATGCTGAGAATCATATGATCTTGTTCTCAGTTTTGCATTGATTTTCCATGTATCTGGGAGCAAGTCTTGTGTCTCTATTTCTGTGCCTGGAGAAAGGCAGGATTACCCATCCATGGCTGTAAAGTGCTTGGTGATAATGGGGAGAAAACTGTTAATGGTATCTTATATTCTCCATTTGTCCAGAACAGTAGACCATAAAATTAAGTCAATGAAGGAACTTTGTGCCCAAGACTTGATGGCTTCTTACATTTATGGGCAAAACTCTTATTCTCTTTAATGATTTGGTATTAGACCTACACTACTGAATGTCCAACAAAACTTCTATAAAAAGTAGATGAAGTATGATTTGGCAGTCGACTAAGAAAAAATGTAGGGTTATATATGTGAGACAGGAATCTTAGTTATTATTACAGTCAATGGAGGTTATTTGGTACCATCAGCATAGTCTAGAGAGTGATTCGACTGATCAAACAGAGGTGCCTGCTAGGACCCACTGGATGTGTTGCCTCAACATAGGCATCCAGTGCAGTTTGAGATGCCCTGGTGTGGGAATACAACAGAAGATTGGCAAGGAGGATTAAAAACACACTCAAGTGACTTGCAGCTGGGGTGTTGAAAAATATACTAATTGTTGTTTACTTTGTGTGCTTGACGTGTAGAATGTCTGCGTTTAGATAACACAGGCCTGTGATAGACTCAGAGGCACCTTATCGAACGTCCTTGAGATTCCTGCCCTGCTGTGGGCAAGGTCAAAGCACAGGGGAAAACCATGCCTGCAAAAATCCTGATATATACAGGCAAAAGCAGTAGGTTTGAGATCTCTTCTTTCTTCTCTTCTTTATGGCTAACAAGGACCAAGCTCTGCGGTGCCCGTGTCCCTACTTGCATAACCCTGCCTGGGTGCTGCTGAGGAAATCTTCCACGTTGTGAGGTAATGAGAATATATCTGCTCTTTGCATTTCATCCATGGTTTTGTGGTTGTTCCTGCGTCCTGCCTGTGTCAGCTCACACACCTGAGCACCCCAGTTAGTGTCCAGCTGCTCCTGCAGAAGCATTTTGAGTGCTGTGTAACATCTGCCAGCTCCAGATATCTCACATGCCCTATGATCTCTATGTTTTGACCTCTGAACTGAGCCCAGGATCTCCACCAGTAATGGTGACAAGACCAGTGTGCCATCACTCTCCTTGAAGTCAGTGACAGCTTTACCACTGGCAAAAGCGAAGAGCTGACACAGCCAGGGCTTGCTGCTGAGAACACAAGCACTGGAAAAGAACCATTAACAAAGAGGAGAGCTATCGTAGTTACCCAAGAGCAGGTCTAGCTCATCTCCCCACTCCAGGTATGGCAGGATCAGCAGTACTGACGCCACACCCTGACAGGCATCAGACGACTGCAGCCTGCCTTTTTGTACCAGGCATGTTTGCTGGGTGAGTGCTCGGTGCCACTGCTGGGTTACGAACAGAAGTGCACGATGGACTTAAGCTCAGGACAGGCAGCAGTTGTACTCCAGCCAATATATACTCTCATTTAATGAGTTAATCTTTGATAATTGCAGTCTGGTACCTAATCTAATTATTTTTGCACCTTGTAGTCATAGTTTCATTTAGTCCGTGTTTCCCTGTTCTGCCAGTGAAAACATCATGCAAAACAGAGGAAAGCTTGCTGAATTGTGGATGCATAGCTTCTGTTTCTTTTTCCTTACTCCCAAGACCTATCACCCAGAAGAGATGTGGATTAATTTGACAGATTGTACTTGACAAATGCATTTTATCTGTTACTCATTTTCACACTTACAAATTGTTCATTTGTTCCAGAAATCAAAGTTATAAAAACTATCCTATAATTCACTGGCCCTTCTTTATCTTTTTCCTTTTTTTTCTTTTTTTTTCTTTTTTTTTTTCTTTCAGTAACAAACCAGTATAAACCAGGAGCTACCCTACCAAATAAATATAAATATTCTATTATAAAGCCTGTGTAAGATTATGGGAAGTCAAGGCCATTTTCTTAGGGAACTGGGTGTGCAACCCTATCATAATTACAGATACAGAAAAAAACTTCACATGAAAAGCTATTTACTGAGAAAAGCATTATCTGGAATATTTACAAGAAACAGTAATATAAATGGGTTTGCTGTGAAACATGTTGGGAGCAATAAGAAAATGTATAAGCTCAGCTGGCTCTTGTCCTATGGGGGCTGGAGTGTTTTTAACAGGATCGGTGAGAGTACGGAGCACTGGAAGAGTAAAACACAATTGGACTTTCTTTGCCAGCCATTTTGCACCATATAAGCCTCCAGTTAAAAGCTCAAATAGTTTTATTCACACAGATTGTACAATGTATCAACAACAAGGCAACTGCTAGAATTACTTTGCGTATATAATGTGAGTTGAGTCTGTGCAAAAATCACAGCTGCATCCCATGGTATTGTTGAGATCAACCCGTTCCAAGCTGGTGTGAAGTACAAGAGGCCGGGTTTTTTCCACTAACTTTCTGATGGATACTCTATCTTTTACATTTCCCAGTGATTTGGGGAATACGGCTCAAATTTCCTTACTAGGAATGTGAAGGAGGCCTTTGGGAGGAATGGTCCATTTCCTCCTGTGGCTTGTACAGACCTTTGCACAGTGGGTCCTCAGTGCAAGAGGGGCCTCTCAGTGTTGCTGGCATCATAGCAGGGGGCAAAGCCCTGGCCCCCTTCAAGGGGGTTCTCTGCTTGCTCAGAGTAGCCGTACAGCCATCACTCGCTAGGGTATATAAACACATAAAATGCTATCATCTCCATCTTGGTAGGATCTATGTGAGAGATGTTTCTGTGTTAATTTTTCATAAGGGAAGGCTAAGGAAATAACATTCTCTAGCTCTGGCAGCTCTCGTGTGGGTGAGTCTGCAGCAGCTTATGTTAACACATCCCTCCTGGAGAGTTTTCACTACATAGGAGCACACTGATAACTTCGTGCAGGTGTACATAACAGAGGATAGTTTCTTTGCACATTCAGGAAGATTCTGTTTATATGGAATATTAAAACCCATGCTCTTGCATGTTTATCATTGCAAACTCAGATTGGGGGGGGGGGGAAATCACAAAATAAAAATGTTAAGATGTGGAGAAAATGTTGTCATATTTCTTTCAGACCACAGGAGTTTGTCACCATGGAGACCCTCCTGTTTTCTTCGAGAATGACTCAAATCTTACGGATGGAGCATATGTGATAGAAGCAAAACAATATCGCCAAGAATTCACATTAAACATTTCAAAAAGGGGCTTTTGAGCACCAACCAACGTCCACAGGCTGTTCATGCAGCAAAAATATGCTTCCACTTTTTTTTTCCTTAAGATTTTTTTTTCTTTTTAATGTAAAATAACTGAAGGTTTTATTGCGAAAGCTGGCTGGATTTTAAAGAACTTGTGATACATGAGAGTGAAGGCTGGAGGACTTCACTATTATATTATGGTTTTATACAACCAAGTACTCTTTCAAAGAGCTAAAGTACCTAAGTTTCAAGGACATAATGAAGCTAAAACTCCTTGAAAATCTTGTTTTCAGTATTAATTATGCAAGTACAGTTTTTAACTGAAGACAACCAAGTAGTGCATGAGACAGACCCAAGGGTGGGACAAGGTGGTTTGTCAGCAAGCCCCCGGCTGCCCACGCAGCAGCCCCAGGCACCAAGCACCGGGAAGGGGGAGTACGCTCAGCTTGGAAGCACCAGCACCTCTGGAGTCGTGTCCTGACAGCCAACAGCAAATCTGTGACTCCAGGAGCACCTCTGGGAAAGAAGAAAGCCTGGTCATGATGCTATTGTTGTTCCTCATATGGCATGTCATACTGCCCTGCTCCACTTTAGTCACTGCTCAGCCTGCATAAATGTATTTTTAAATGAGCGTGGAAGGCATTGCAATGGCAACCAAGGAGACCAAACCAAATTAGTCTGAAAATGCATGACAGACTTTCTCCCAAGCCTGCCTGCCTGCTATGCCGCCCACCTGACGTTCTGGTCTGTGGCCGAGGTAGAGCTGAGACCTCCCCTTCGTTATTTCCCCCACCAGTATTGCTGCAGTGCCAGCCTGGGTCTCAGTTCTGTTACTGCCAGCAGCACAACAGGGCAGTGAAGCAAGTGCAGAGAAAGTGCTGCACAGTTCAGGGTGGAAAAGAGCCTGCTGTACCTCCCAGTTCAGAACCGTTATTCTTTAATCAGACTCCTGAGAGGGAGGAACATCTTTCCTGTCAAACACCACTGTGTGTCGGTGGAGAGGGAGAGAAAACACGGCCTCACACTGTGTTAATTAGAGCAGCTCTAAGAGATGTAAATCTGGTTTTAGACAGCCCAGTAATGAATCAAAACTCCTGCAGCCACATAACACAAGGTATAGAAGCAGTACCTAGCCAAACCTTGTGAACGCACACACTTCACACCCAATGGGGTTTGCATGCCAGAAAAGGTATTGTCCTTGTCCTTGTCCTTCCACAATACATCAGAAGATTGGATGAAGCATAAAGTCAGAATAAATATCCTGATGTGCTCAGGCTAATCTAACAGAAGGGAAATCAGGTATTTATTTTTAATCGGAATCAGATTTGTCCTTTGGACCATGTGGTATTAATCAGTGTAGAGTCGCATTTGGCAAGGATGGCAGCAAGAGTTACCATCCCAGGCCCAGGAGAAGCCTAGGTAAGTCCATGGTCCATGGAGCTACGCAGCCTTATGGAGAATAGGAAAGTGTAGGGCACCGTTCAAGTGGGACAGGCTTTTCTGCAATGCTTTTACCCTAGGAATATCCAGAAAGCAACCTAGGTGCTGAGATGGGGCACTGCTTGCATTTTTTCCTTCTTCCTTGCTCAGTTATCATCATAAGTAATGCAAAGGAAAGATCCAAGGTATTTGCATTATGAGTGAACAAAATAACTATTTGGAGAAACTAAATGACTTCAGCTTCAGAGTGCTGCAAATATTGTACTGAGGACAATGGGGGAAACTTGACCTGAAAACTTAGCAGCATTTGTACTTTGCATAGATGGATCTTGGAAAAATATGAAGTAAAAAATCACTGCAGTTAAGAATTATGCTATGAAATTCATCAAACCAAAGCAATGCTTTCTGTAGTTTCAAGAGGTCATATTTATGGTAGTCACTAATCAGGTTGTATTGGGCACTTACATCTCTTTTGTGAGTCCCAGATTTTTTTGTGTTCTACCCCCTGGGTTGGAATACTCTAATTAAAAAATTATGAACATGATAGTTCTATTTGACAGGTATTGAAAAAGTTTCAGAAAGAATATAATGTTTCTTTTATTGGATCTGAACCTTCTTACAATTTGTTTGTAAAAGTTTATTTGCTTTAATGATAATATTTGGTCTGTTGCAGCCAGTGCTCTGCACTTTCAGGCACCAGAAATATGCTGTCTATAGCAATGCCACCTTCAGGAGCACTTTGAAAAGATATGTAGGAGCCAGACTCAAAATGACTTAACCTACTTGTTCTTACTAACCTTTCTGAAAAAATACTACAGAAACCCTCTCCTCTATGATCTGGAAGCTGTCCTCTGGTTTCCAGCCAGGACTCATCAGCAGCCAGTTTCCCATTTAGAAGAGATCTTCTCTCTCTCATATTTACACTCTATACTTGTTGTACTTCCGATATTCCCTGAAGTTGGTCTATGGGAATTGTACTCTGTATTCCAGATAATTTCTCGGCACAGGCCTATAAAAGGATATAAGTTTTGGGGGCTACACCTGGGTAATCTCTCATTTTTAGCCAGTACAGATTGCAAGCCGTACCCTTTGCTCTAAGACTTTTGCCATGTTTGTCTTATTTTATTGTTCAGCTTCCAACAGTTTGATATTTGGCAATGCTTACTTCTTTCCAGTACTTCTTAACCAACAAGAAATGGCCTGCTTTGTTGCTCATGTCTTCCTTTCACTCTCTGCAGGCTCTTTCCTTATTCCTGATATTTTTTAAAATTATAATTGTTCATTCAGTTGACCATGGAGACCATTCCATTTTGGTTAGATCACAAACTTAGCATAATTAATGTAAATAGTTTTTATATCTTTACAGTAAAGATACCCACAGCCTTTTTCAGAGTCAAGCCCTTTAGTTCTTAAAAGCATTAAGTAACTCTCCTTGTTTTATCAATACTTACCCTTTTGGAATCAGCAAAACTTTTATTCCATAAACCTACTTGTGTTCACACATCCCAAAAAATTCAAGTTAATCAGCTCATTTTTCTCTGCCCAGCTATCCCAAAAGGTCCCCTCTACTTTCCAAAACCTGTCTGGTAGAAAAACATCCTGTTGACTAGTACATCTTGGAGCATATATACCTGAGCATTGTTAGCATTTTTGCTCCAGGCTATCACTAAGAACTTAGAGATGTAGGAGACAGTGATTTCACCTGTCCTGCTGTGGCTTGGAGCAGAATAACAGTGTTTTGTAGCACGAAAAATTAATTAGCTGTAATATCCTATTTCACTCTAAACCCTTTGTGAATTCTTTCACACATTGCCTATGTGCATATTTAAATTCTTTCTCAGAAACCTTAAGCAGTTTGGGGTCTATCGCTTTGCTTAGCATTTTGCCGAGAGTGCTGGGATTTCAGAGGCATACATATGTAAAATGACGTTGTCATGCTGCTGCTCTTCCAGCTGAGATTGGAGGCATTGCAATGACATCTATTGACTTGTTTGCATGGATCCCCATCTCAGGTGAGTCAGAAACGACCCTGCAAAGCGAGGGTCTGTTCTGAGGCTGTGGTATGCCTTTTCCATGGCCTTCAGACACATGGGCTGTGCCCGGTCTTTGCAGTCTATAGCTCATCAGTTCTGGTTTCTGCCCAGTGTTTTTCTGCATGTGTTACCAGGCCTGCTACCATCCCCACACCATGGTTTTCAATGCTGATGTGTCCACCTGATCATGGCAGTCCCCCAGCTCCCTCCACGCTTTCTGCAGAGATGAGTTTCATACCTTTGTTTTCATTACAGCAAGCTTTCTTCACCAGCTGTCTAACTGTCCTTCTCTGGGTAATCCATGCTCGCATTCCTGGCCTTTTCTGGTAAACCATACTTTCTTGTTGGAAACATCCTGATAGTCTCTGGGAGCTGTTTCTAACTGACTTTAGTAAGGGGAATGCTTTTCCTGCTGGCTTTTCCCTACCCTTCTCATAGAGTCTATGATCCCCAACACTTTCCTTGTGCCGTTTTCCAGTTTCCCATGTCTCGCTGGAGCTTATCATACAGAGGCACAGCTTGGTGATCAATCTTGGTCACTGAATGTGATGTTAGGGATAAGAACAGTGTACAAGAGTTTCATTCATTTCTGAAATATTTTGTTTCTGTGGAGTTCCTTAGGGCCTGAAGAGTTTGAATATCCTTCAGTCTCTTCTTCTGGTTAATTTCTATTAAAATTCCTGATGCAGATGATGTTCACTTGCAAGCTAGAGTATGTGAACCACAGGAGTTGGAGCAGGAGCATGGTATATGAGCAGGGGTGAGTGATCAGGATGGAGGCAGGAGGGGAACTGGCTTGGGGTCAGAAGCAGTGAGGTCCACATGTGGGGAAGCTGGGGTGGAAACTTCAGCTGCTGGGGTAGAGGCTGCAGGGCTGAGAAACGCAGATCAGCAGTAGAGGAAAGCTGATTTCTGTGAACTAACTAAAATCTTCCCGCTAAAACCTTCCAAGCAAGAAGGGGGGATCTAGACAGCTTTAGGGCAGGGAAATGCAGGCATAGACACATCAGGGATTGTCTTGCCCTTCTCACACCATGCCCTCAGAGGCTCCAAGGGAACACCCATCTCCCACAGCTCAGCTTCAGGCAGCTGACTTGAAAGACAGACTAACAGTTTGGGTTTTTTTCCTATTACTAGACAGACAAATGGGGCTGAAGGAGGGGAAGCAGAAATCCCCCAGTCCGTGGGTTGCTTTGGGCTGGAGAAGTGCCAGGGAGGCCAGGGCAGGACCTGTTTGCAGGACCTGAGCTTGTAGGTGGGTCTGGGGTAACAGGAAGGTGTAAGGCCCTAAGTTTCCACCCTGCAGCTGCTGAGGAGCCTGAGCTGGGTGTTTCCCAGAAGGGCATCTCTGAGCAGGACAGCATTGCCTTGGGAAACATCTGCCTGGTTCCCTTCCTTTTCCAGGTGCTGTCTCTGTGTCCAGCGTCCCAACCCAGCGATGACCAGACGGCCCCAAGGGTAGTGTCACTTATGGCTGAGGCCCATGCGTGGCCAGTCTCCTGAGGAGCCCGTGGTGGTGGCATGTCACAGGCATGACCACCCACTCTGTGAGCCCTGCTTTTAGGACAAGCTGTAGGCTTGCTTTCCATTACCACGGCTCTCCGTTCCTTGGGTAGGCGGCAGTGGCAGCTGTGCCCGCATGACTCATTCTCTGTGGGCATTAACAAGACTCTGCAGGCCTGGTGGCACTTGCTAGTGCTGGCAGAGCAGCAGTCCTGGGGAGGAAGGTACCAAGGGTTTCCAGACAAGAAGTAAAGGTGTCTGCAGAGCCTGCTGCCACCCTGAGAAGGGGCTGGCGGGGGCATCCAGCAAGCAGAGCTGCAAGAGAGCCTGCGACTAGGCTGAGTGTGCAGTCAACGTGGTTGTTCTCGGGTAGGATGGATGTAGCCACAGGTAATGTAGCTCAACAGGTACCAAGAAGTGTCTGTGTGCTAGGTGAAGGCAAGGCATAAAATATGGACCGTCGTTACCATGCAGACTGCTTACAGCAAGGATTACAGAGTCTTAAAGATCTGCTGATAACCAAAACAAATGCTTGAGAGTAGCTGTCAAAGGAAAAATACAAGGTACCATTAGGAGAAAGCAATGGACTAGTTTATCAGTGTAGGGAAAGCCTCTCCCAGTGGCTTATTTTCATACCATGCAGTCTTTAAAAAAGCAGTAGAATTAAACCAGCATATGAAGCTGCCCCCTTGAGACTTTCGTTGAATGTAATATATTTCAATTACTGTGTATTCAAAATTCCCATGCTAATATACAATCTGCAGAGACTTATAATGTGTGTTGGTTGAAATCTGAGCTAAATTAATATAATCATTTCATTAAAAAAAAAAAAAAAAGAGAAATAATCTACTTGGCTGCAAGTGCCTTGAGGAATGTTGAGCAGAAAAGAGACAGAGTATCAGGGGAGTGATTTTGAAAGCAGCTCTTACAGGCCAATTGCTCAGAGCCAGTGCCAGAAAATAAGGGAAACCTTCTTTTATTAAACATGATTGCTGTGACCTTCTCTGGTTAACCTACAGAAGGAAAACTGAGCTATACACCATGTGTATGATTTGTTGTTATTACAGCTGGGCTGTTTTTCAGTGAACCTGAAATGTTTATTTTGATTTATATTTGCTTTGCTTTTGCTCAAAAGAGCAAAACCAAATGAAACATATTCTAGGGCTGCGCATGTGTACCCATTTCTCTCTGAGTATTATGACTGTGACCCCTGCTCTCAACTCCTTTCTTTCTGTGAACATCACAGCCACGCATCTCCCTCCTTGCATGTGTAGAGAGGCTTTGCAACAGATATTGAGTGTTGTCCTCCTCTCAATGCGGAGATCGCAGCTGTACCTGACCCTTGAGTGAGGGCTGGTAAGGTAAGCTTTCTCTTATCCATCTTCTTCAGAGCACTCTCCTGGGGACTGCATAAATGAGATGGAGAGCAGTCGTTTGATGTATTTATGTGCAGCAGAGTCACGAGGGCCCCATTGTGCCTGGGATACACACAAGCAGAGCTCCAGAGAGCTCCTGCTGCGGGGGCACCACAGGGACTAAACACAGACCGGCGGTAAGACCAGAGGAACAAGTACACTGCAG
This sequence comes from Athene cunicularia, assembly GCF_003259725.1. Taxonomy (NCBI): domain Eukaryota; kingdom Metazoa; phylum Chordata; class Aves; order Strigiformes; family Strigidae; genus Athene; species Athene cunicularia. The sequence continues at coordinate 22,287,301 of NW_020799091.1, read as the reverse complement.
TTGCGTGTGTGCTTGGGTATTCTTGTCATCCTTGGAGGTGTTTTGCAGAAGTACACTAATTTATGCAGCTTAATCAAGAGCATAAGAAAATCCCCACAGAATCCAGACTCAGTGAGCTAATGGTGGATTAGGTCATTTTCTATGTGCCTTCCAAGATGACTGCATATAGCTAATTAAGATGCCTAATATATTTTGTTTAGCCCGAACAGTGATGGAGGAGGAAGGTTATTGGTCTGGTGTCTGGGGTATTGGCAGGGCTAATTTTTATGTGGATTGGAATTCAGCAGGCTTTCAGTTTCTGAGGAATAAAGTTACTGACAAGGCTTAATCACACAATTACTTTAAGGAACAGTTAAATCACTAAAGACATTTTCTAAAATCATAAGATTCCACTGATTCATCTTTCTGTGTCATTTCTTGGCCTCAGCTCTCACTTCAGAAAAAATATGCGTTTGACTTATATTGAAAACAAAGTTATTTAAATACAACAATCACAGAATAGTTGAGGTCGGAAAGCACCTGGGGATTATCTAGTCCAAACCCCTGCTCAAGAAAGGCCACCTAAAGCTGGTTGCACAGGACCATGTCCAGCTGGGTTTTCAACATCTCCACAGATGAAGACTCCACAGCCTCTCTGAGCAACCTGTTCCAGTGTTTGGACACTTGTAGAGTAAAAAAAATGCATTTCTTATGTTTAAACGGAATGTCCTGTATTTCTGTCTGTGCCTATTGCCTCCTGACCTTACATTGGGCACCAGTAAGAAGACTGTGGGTCTATCTTCTTTACTCTTTCCCAACATCAGGTATTTATATACATTGATAAGATCCCCCTGAGCCTTCTCTTCTCTGGGCTGAATTGTTGAACTCCCTCAGCTTTTCCTCATATGTCAGGTGCTCCAATCCTTTAATTATCTTAATGGTACTTCAGGGGACTCTCTTCAGTATGTCCGTCTCTCTCTTGTACTGAGGATCCCAGATCTGGACACAGCAGCCCAGATGTGTCTCAACAATGCTGAGCAGATAGGAAGGGTCACCTCCCTTGACCTGCTGACAACTTCCTACCTAATCAGCCCAGAAGGCAGCTGACCATCTTTACCACGAGGGTACATTGCTTGGTCATGGTCCAGTTGGTGTTCCAAGGATTCCAAGTCCTGGTGTTCCAGGATTCCAAGTCCTTCTCTGCAAAGCTCTTTCCAGCTGCTTGGTCCCCAGTGTGTACTGGCATGTATGGTTATTCTTCCCAAGGGTCAAAGCTTAGCATCTTCTTTGCTGAACTTGGTGAGATCCCTGTCATTCCATTTCTTCAGAAATCGAGGTTCCCCTGAATGACAACACAACCAGCTGGTGCATCAAACCCTCCTCCCCACTTTGAATCCTCTGCAATCTTTCTGAGTGTGCATTCTGTTCCATCATCAAGTTCATTAATGTAGTTGTTAAAAAAGTACTGGACTCAGTATGAACCCTGGGGTACACCAGTAGTGCCTGGACTCCAGCAGAACTTTGTGCCACTGATCATAATTCTTTGAATTTAGCAGTTCAGTTAGTTTTCAGTCCATCTTACCATTCACATAGCCTGTACTTTATCAGTCTGTCTGTGAAAATAGACTTGACTAAAATCAGGGTTAAAAAAAAGACCACATCTCTCTTCTCATCCACCAGTCATCTCATCTTAAAAGTCTGTTGGACTGGCCAAACTTGATTTCACCTTCATAACCTTCATAAATCCATGCTGACTTCTTCCAGTCACCTTGTTCTTCTTCATACATTTGGAAATGGTTTCCAGGATTATTTGCTCCATCATCTTCCCAGGGATTAAGGTGTGGCTGACCACCTGGTCGTTTCCAAGTGTCACGTCCTGCTCAGACGAGGGACACGAGTGACTCAGATTTGCAAATCCCCAATGGAGAGGACAACAAGTCTTTTAACAAGCATTTATTAACTACCCACAATGTACTAATTGAAC
>NW_020799091.1:22247909-22285288 GCF_003259725.1 Athene cunicularia | reverse complement strand
GTGCAGATAAAATTACTGTTTCTCTCTTCAAATGTCAAGCCTTGGCACTTCTGAATAAGATATAAAGATCATATTTTTCTTTCTGAAGGGCTCCATTTTATCTTTGGTGCAAGGTGATACATACATCACATACATGCTTTCACTACCTGCATGATGCATTACTTGTATTTTAACTGGTTTAGCATCATAACACACTCTGTCTTCATGACCATATGGTACACTGGTTTCTGTGCAACAAGGAATCATCTGCTTTGTAATCTAAAATAAAATGAACAATTGTAATTGAAATTAGGAACAATCATGTGTCACAGATACTAATTTCAGTGAGTTTCACAATAGCTTTTTGACAGATCCAGTCACTGACTATTAATCAGGTGATATGATAAGAATTTGGTTTCCCTGCAAAAGAATGTAGCAAGTCTTATTTTGGAAATATGACAGTTTTGGGAGACAACTCATAATTTTCAAAGCCTTTGGATTTATATATGGGACTCTACCACCAAAGTGGATTGCAGTGATTCCTTGGATGAGTTCTCAAATGCTTAGCAGCTTAGCAAACCTTATGTCACATCCCGCTCAGATGAGGGAGACAAGTGACTCAGATTTGCAAATCCCCAATGGAGCAGACAACAAGTCTTCAAGTCCAAACTTTTATTAACTACTCACAATGTATTAACTGAGCACACAATAATTGCCTGAGTATATAGCAAGTTGTGGCAAGCAATACAATATGCCTTGCATTTCTTAATGGGAAAGGGAAAACAGGGAGATAGAGGGAATGGGGAAATACAGATCACCAGTCTGGGTTTCTGCGCTGATCCTGCCAGAAAGGGTTCCAGGAGGCGGCTGTCTTTTTTGCTTGCATCTATCTTCTTCACTTCTCTGCACTCCCTAGGGCCCCACCCTTTCTCCCCCGCCCTTGATTTATACCCACTTTCCTTGGGTCCGTCCCCTAGGTTGACCCACATACCTACATATCCCATGCACGGGGAGGGGTAAGGTGTTTCATGGGATGATGTAATTAGCATGATCATGTCAGCCTTCATTAGCATATTGACAGGTGTTAACTTCAATATGCATTTTGTGGATAATGAAGCAAAGGTCATTCACTGGACAGATGGCCCTTGAAATCTGGCGAGGTGCACTAGAGCAGAGCCATCCTGTCTCCACAGGGCTCTCTCCCCCAGCTGCATCGGGCAGCGTTATCAGCTTCGACCTCCACAGAAAGCACCCTGTGACTCATAGTTTTGTCTTGCGAGTGTTTGAGGCATTTCTTTGATCAGCCTCAACTTTTGCTTTCTCAGGCTGTTTTTCTAAGTTTCTCGTAGGCCTGGTTTCTCATCTCTCACACCAAGATCTTTCTTCTTGTTTTTCATAAAGATAGGAGTGACATTTGATTTTTCCCTGACCTTAGGAACACCACAGCCTTTCAAGGATATTTGAGAGTGGCCTCGTAACTACATTGACCAGCTCCCTTAGCACTCACAGGTGCCTCCCATCCAGTCCCATGGTCTTCTCTATGTTTCGTTGGTTTAAATGTTCCCTAAACTGATCCTCCTTCAGTAACAATGTCTTTGTTGCTCCAGATGTTCCCATGAGTCTCGGGGGCCTGGGATTGATGAATTTAGACCTTACCAGAATGACAAAGACAGCACCGAGTACATCAGCCTCTTACACATCCTTTGTCACCAGATCCCCTCTGCCCTTCAGCAGCAGGCCCACAGTTTCCCTTCTGCTGCTGATATACCCATAGAAGTCCTTCGCATCCCTCGCCAGGTTTAACTCCAGGTGGACTTTGACTTTCCTAACCCCACCCCTGCACACTCCAACAGTGTCTCTGTATTCCTCTTTTTTGTGTTTGGGATTTGTCAGAACTTCCTTGATCATCCATGCAGGCCTCCTGCTGCCTTTGCTTGACATCCTCCATATGGGGATGGACCATTTTTGAGCTTGCAGGAGGTGATCCTTGAAAATTAACTAGCTCCTCTGGACCCCTCTTCTTTGCAGAAGCGTAACCCATGGGATCCTTCCAGGCAGCAACCTGAAAAGGTTAAATCTGCTTTTCTGAATTTCAGGGTTGTGGACTTGCTCTTTTCCCTACTTACTCCTCTCAGGATCCTGAACTCCACCATCTCATGGTTGCTGCAGCCAAGGCTGCTCCAGCCTTCACATCCCAGACCATTTCTTCCTTGTTTGTGATTCTGAGATCCATCAGGTTGTCTCTTCTTGTCATCTCTTCAGTCACTCATGTCAGGAGTTTATCATCAGTAGATTCCAGAGACGTCCTGCTTGTGCCCCGCTGTGTTGTCCATCAAGCAGTAATTGAGGTGTTTGCAGTCTCCTGTGATGATTAGGGCCTGTGAATATGCAGCTTCTTCCAATTGCCTGAAGAAGTTAATGTGGTTTGTTGTTTTTTGTTGGGTTTTTTTTTTCCTATTTTGGTAGAGTAGCAATTATTTAAGCAAGGGTGTTGTACTAAGAAATTACTATATCCATTCTGCTTTGCTTTCAGTCATTTAAAGCAATTTTACAGATCTTTCATCTTCAATGCTGAAGTTCTCCAGAAAGGAAAGGGTTTGGAAAATTTGAGTAAAATTTGGTTATTTGAACCTTTCTTTGAGCTGTCTCACAACAAAAGGAGAGGCAGTTGAAATTTGGCAAAGAAATGCAACACCCAGAGAAGATGCATCCTTCAGCACACCAGTAAAAGCCAGATTCAGCACTGCCCAGTTGTGTGCCCTCCAGCAAGCCACAGTCCTTATTTTGCGCAGGCTTTCTTTGCAGCACCCTTCAAATTAAGGAGGCCTATACTGTATGCTTAGTACACAGCCAGCAAACCTGTTTTCCCTTTCTCTGCTTTATAGAATCACTGCTTATTTTCCTGAGGCCTTGGTTCAGATTAGGAGAGCGTCAATGAGCGGAGGGTAACTGCAGCCTAATGACACCTGTTTCTGCCCCTGCTCTCCCATGTCTCCTGTCTTCTCCTCAGTACCTCCCAGCTACATTTTTCCTATTCATCCTCATGCTTCCCCTTGCACCATGAGCTGTGCAGCACCCGCTAAGCAATGATCAGTGCTCAGGAGAGGCAGATGACCATCATGGTGGCATTGGGAAGAAGAAAGCAAATTCAGCAAAGCGGGCCAGCCCTGCAGCACTGAACTCACTCCTGCTTCTCAAATCCACTGAATCCCTTCTTCAACACGGTGTGGTAGGCCAAGGAAATTTTTTGGCAAGCCCTGTCTAGCCCTGGGGTTATACATTGCACATACAGCAAAATGTGTACAAGATACACAGGGAGTCTGTTGGATGTCTACACAAAAATTAATTTTATACCATTGACATGCATGCCCAACTTAAATGTACATTTAAATAAAGATCGGATGTAAAATGTAAGTGCTGGCTGAAAAATAAAAGTTTTATGCGAGGAGGTTGAGTTTCAAGTGGTTTGTCAAAGGGAAAAGCCGGTGGTTGTCTGTGAATGGCCAAATGCCTTTACAGGACAAGTGGCAAAGAGCCAGAAGTGAGAAGTGTCTGCGGTGTTTGACCAAAAGGACCATCTATGCACGCTTTGTGCCAAGTGCTGTTTCGCAAACAGGGTGGAGGTGGTGCATAAATAAATGTTCCATAAAACACACAGAGTTCACGTAAGAAAAACTGGCGATGCTGAATGTCAGCTGCCACACAGCTGGCGAGGCTTTGGTGTTTGATGTCTCTGGTAGGACTCAGCCGTGCCTTCTGGGGCATCTGTAGCCTCATTTAAGCCACCCTGTCCCCAAGAACACAATGGAGTCTGCAGCCAGTGGAGACTCTGTGTTCCACAGCTGCTTGTTCTGTTACAGGGACATTTCTGGTGCCCTTCTGACCATAGGCTCATCAGTGAGGTCTGAAGCTTCCCAGGGAATCTGGCAACATGTGCCTTGATTAAACAAAAATCACAGCAGTAGGGCCATTAGGAATAGGGTTGCTGCCATCTGTTGGTTGAAATCTCATGGGGAGCTGGAAGAATCCTTGAATTGATGATGCCATCTAAGATGTAGATCTATTGAGAAAGGTTATTTCATTTTTAATGACAGGTGTGAGGTAATCATGTTTTAGAAATCAGAAAGGGAGAAAAAATTATTTGTCTGTGTTATTATATTACACACTTGCTGCCCTGTATATCAGTTTAAGTCCTTTGCTGAAATACTGGCCAAGGTTTTAACTTTTCAAGCTGTGGGTCTACAAACATTTCTGTTCTCAGCAGTGCCAGCTTCAGCAGCTTGTGATGCTAATTGCTATGGCCATTCCACAGCTGAACATTTATTAACTACCATTTCTGGGACAGTACCATTGACCAAACAAGAAAACTGATATGGCCTAGGAATAACCACCCCCCCTGATTATTTTTTTAAGATTATTTGCAAGCTGCGTAAGTTTCCAGGACCTGTCTGTATGTCCTCCCAGAAACAGCAGAGCTGAGGAAGGAAGGCACCCATAGGAGCTGCTGAAAGCTGCCCTGCTGCTGTGAGAAACTCCTCCCTGTGTCAACAGGTCTTTCAGTGGAACAGAGATCTGTAGCCACTACACGAATTTGTAAAAGTTTGGGACCAGCCTATAAAATGGCTGTTCCATAGGTGTCTCCAAAGGCTGTAACTATGCAGATTTCTGCCTCTCTTCCTCCAAAGCCCAGAGCAACTCAGAATTCACACTCACTGCCTGAAGCTCTGCCCTGTTCTCTAGCTGAAAGTCACAGCTACAAAATAACTGTTAAAAGTAAACTGTATAGATTAAGCAGCCCTGAGAGATGATAGATGTTCACCCTTCAGCTTTCTCCACAGGTCTGCTAAACAAATCTACATGTGCCAAGCACTTCCAGAGTGGAGGGTTTCCACAGTAAGTAAAATTGAACCTGCAGTCTCCTGTGTCCCAAAGGATCTGGGTATTAGGTGTTAACACTCGCATTAAACATCCCCAGCTGTATGGCAATGACCTTCCTGTGTCCACTGGGCTCTCTCCATACTCTCCTTCCCCCTCCCCTGCACTCTGCCAGGCTCCACTTGCAGCTACATGCAACCTGCCTGGTAGCTCACCCGCAACAAAATTTCTGACAAGATTCAGAAATAGATATTGAGCATATTGAGAAGGCATGATACATACTTTGGGATGTTTCCGGGCTCTTTCACTGGAAATGTACATATGCACAAGCACCAAAATTTCTAGCTAAAACCCATGTCTCCTATAGACTTGCCAAATTTGGGGTCTGACCTAGACATGGGGGCAGGGGGCTGTCAGTTTCCACATATCTTTCCCTGTGGATTGAATGGAAAGTGAAGCCCCCAAACCCTTCCTTGTGGCTCCCACTGATGGGTGGATGAGGAATTCTTCCTCATACATGATCTAGCAGTTCTTCTTCACACTGCTCCAGTGACACTGCAGCCAAAGGTCAAGTTTATTCCGCAGTGCAACCTAGCTGTTAGTTGCACTAACGTTTCCCACTAACTTCCAATGGCTGCAGCATATTTTGAAATTTTAGGAAGTTCATTTCAATTTTTGTGTGATCTCTGCGGAACTGGTGGTAACCAGATGGAGAAGAGCTGATTTCCCCCAGTAATTTAGAACTCCAGTTGAAGATCAAATTGTAGAAAATACTGAAGACAGACTCACATCCTGGAAGCCTGTCTGTGGTTTTCAGAAGAGATTTACAGGAGAATTAGCTGGCTAGGTTAAAGACTGACTTAATACTCCTTGTAAATCACAGGTCTTAATACTTAGTTGTTATTTTGCTTTTTGTGCAAGTGTTACAGGCTGAGGATGTGTTCTAACAAGCCAAATAGTTGAGTACCTACAAGGTTTATCTCAAGATTGTCAATGAATATAGGCTAGAGGTATGTACACAACAGTTAAAATGACAGTGATAAATAGAAAATACTGGACACTGATTGTCCTTGATGGATCCACTGCTCAGTTTCTGGCTCATTCCTTCATTCTGTTTTGCATGTGGTCCATCTAGCTCTTTTTGGGATGAAGCCCATGTAGGGCTCTGAGGAGAGCTGACTACCCATTGCATGAAGCACTTTTTTCTGACTTAAAACTAATCTACTACTATTAATAGTTTGATCGTGCTCCCCCTAGCTCTAGTGTGGGGGATATGGTGAATAAGCATTCTGCATTCACCTCATCCACTGCCTTCATGATTTTACAAATGTCAGTCATAAACTCCAGCCTCTCCAAAGAATTTTTAGTTTCTCCTTACAAGTTGTTTCATTACCTTGATCATTTTAGTTGTCCCTCTCTGCCCTTTCTCTGACTCCGTCACATCCCAGAGAGGATATAGCTTAGCATCAGTAAGAATGTCTTCTGTGTGAGTTATACAGTGAAATTCCCTAACTCCAGACACAGTAGCCACATATGAAGTATCCTCCAGCCTCTCACTCCCTCCATCAGAGAAGATCTTGGCTGTTCCCACCACACTGCCCTGACTACATCTTACCACACAGGCCAGCATGAACCCTGGACAGAAAGCCCTTCTAATTATGTGAAAAATTTTTATAAGCATAGGTGAGTTGATCCCTCTTACTCTATATACAGAGTGAAGTGACCCAGAAAAGCATCTAATGGTGTAAAGAATAGATTGACATTTTTATGGTGCCACCACCCTTCTAAGAGGACAGATGATCGCAGGGTGGTGACTGTGGTGTCTGGGTGCTCTGTGAGGAATGCTGCCCAGGTGGCTTCACTAAGGGCTGTGCTGCGGCTGCAGGACAGTGGGGATGGACGCCCAGTTAGTGAGGCAGAAGACACATTCAGCTGTCAAGGGCAGAGGTTCTCTGGTGCATTTCACAAGGTAATAGCAAAAATAAAATCCAACAGGCCAAAGAAATTTAAAAAGACCCCAACTCCCTTCTAGGACCAGGACACCACTTGGTGATTTTCTCATAAATAGCATGACTAATGTCTTTCCTGAAATTCCTGGGCCTTTTCCAGCAGTCAGCCACCTACCATTCACCACTTGACAGCCCTGCCTTGGCTGTGGGGAGCCGACTGCTCCCCAATGCCCCTCAGTTAAAGCCAGGGGCATTTGAATCTCCTGCCAGCCAGCAAAATCAAAATGTTAAATTTTGCAAAGTCCTCGGGACTCCTCTCAGACCAACCCCTACATGAGGCATGAGTGAAACACATGTAGGAAGAGGCTGGTCTGGACCCTGACAAAGGTCCCTTTATGAACCTGCACCAAGGAGGTCTCCCGGGGTCTGCAGATAAAGCAAAGTGTGTGGTCAGGGTGCTGGGAAGGGGGAGGCGTGAGGCCAAGGCTGTCTCACTGGCTCCACAGCCTTTTGGGTGGAATTCCAGCAGAATCACATCCCATGCATTTGTAAAAGTGTTCCTATGGCCCTTGCTGCAAGGCTTGGGCCTGACAGAGAAAAGAAAAACATGGCTATAAGGAGACAGTAATGAGTTCTTACAGATTGCTTTTGTTTGACTCCATCCATTAAAGTCTGGGTTTTACAAAAAGCAAAATATGTCCATCCTTAGAATAAACATCAAAAAAGTGATGTTTATCTACCTGCTTTACTATTGGTACTTGCTGGTGTTGTGCCAAAGATCATCAGGTGGACAAAAAGAAATCAATGTCTCTAAGAAATATCTCTTGCACATAATCTGTCACACTTGCCCAGGGTCAGAGCTGAGGCATGAGATGATGGGCCTGAAGTCAGTGTCTTTACTTGCTCTTGTGTCCCAACACAACCAAGAAATCAAGTTGATGGACACAAAAGTGAGGCAATTTTCACTGACAAGGTCAGGTGGACTCAGGTCTATGCTGGCTATACCCAGTCTTTGACATGGGATTCAGTAATGGTCACAGGTCTTCCCTGCCCCACTTGTTGCTGCTCCATCGGCTTTAACTCACAACAGAACCCAGCCAGCATAAAATGGGAAGAGAATCAAGTGAAAACACAGGCTTTTGGATCCTCTGAGTCTTCTGAGTTTACATTTCTGTTTGCGTAAGAGTCAGTCTGCTCCTGGACAGCTTTTGTCTTGCCTGCTCCCCACTAGCACATCCCCCAAGGAGTTGCTAATTCCCATGGGCTGCAAACCACATTCCCCAGATTGGAAGAGAGATTTCATCTAACTCGGGAGAAGGGTGAAGACAGGTAGAGGGGACAAAGCTGCATGAGAGACTGACAAAAGGGAAAAGTAAAAAGAGGCCAGATATGGCTGCAGTAGTGATGAGGGGCAGCAGAGCCCCACTGACACACTGCACAGCACGGGCCACATGAGACAGCAGTAATGGGGTGGGGGAGAGCAACAGCCCTGTTAGCCTTACACATCCTCCCTCCCATAAATCTGCCTCCAGCTGACAAAAAGCGATGTGCTCATCTATTCCCAGTGCTGAGGGTGCCTGTCCTTTTATAAATCTAACCTGATATCTATTTTCCTGTTCTTGACTCTAAGTAGTTGTGCAACTTTTGGGCACACCAAGAATGAAATGGGACCAGTGTACGTTTCCAAGAGGCAAATATATCTCTAATGCTGCTCTTTCTGTTTTCTTTATCCCTCACTTTCTTAGATGCTTAATACATACTTGCTAACACCAAGTCCCATGAGAGCTCAGCGCTGCAACAGCTCTCTCTGCCTTCTTGATCTTCCCCTTCCTAGAACGACCTTCTGAAGGTATTTCTAGTCATTAACCAACAGTTCCTCTGGAGGGTTCAAGTTCGTTGTTGGGAGTCTCCCTGCTCTTCCTTCAGAGTGCTCCTTCAGTGGGACAACAGGGTCAGCTATAGCTCTGCCATAGCTCTGCCAAAGCTCAACATTCACTCGGGGCAATCAGATGTAATTTAGGACAGCTCCATCATTTTGTGAAGGGTTTCTGCTTTGTGCTAATCCTTTTCTCTGTAACCCTTTGTGCATGTGTGTTTGTGTACGTGAATCATCTCCAATATAGAGCTATTCACCTATACACATAGAATAGATGCATTTCTGATGAAAGACTCTGATATAATTGCATAAATAAAAGAGTACAGATAATGGAAATAAAATCAATGTATCCAGACAGGAAATAAGCAAGTCACCAATATGAAATGCACATTACATTGCTGACAGGTGTTTTAATATAGCTTGTGAATAAGGGATTTATTTATAAGAAAAAAGCTAAGACAAAACCTCAGAGTCTAATTATTTATCCAGCTATGCAATTATTAGCTATAAATCTCTAGAATGGCTGAGAAAGTGTTTGGGGAAATGCCAAGTCTGGATCTGTGCAAAATGCTATTGCTAGGACCGTGTTATTCCTACCAATATATTATGGCCAAAGACACCAGAGACTTTCAGTTTTCTGGGAGCTCTGCCTTTTTGCAGCAAGAAATGTGCTTTCAGTGACGGCTTTAATATCATGTTACAGGCTCCGGCCACACAGGGCAGGGGGAATAGAGGTAGCCGGGCCTTTCTGGATTAAATGTCTATTATATGGTTGCCAGGGACAACAGTGAACTGGGTTTAATGACCCAGGTGGTCCCTTCATATTCTGTACTCATATCCTCTGCTATTCAAATGGTTCCTTGGGGATCTGCCTGATCAAATATGAACTGCACTAAATCCTGAGACCTGTTGGAAGAGCATCAGCCTCAGCGATATAATATGTGCCGAGGCAGAAGGGGAGCGTGTGAGTTAGCCAGGCTCAGCTTATCCTATCCCAGCCCCAAGGCTACAGCGTTTGAGACACAGGACAGTGACAGGTCCTCAAGAGCAGGGGACACAGCTCTGCTTCCCTCCCAGCCGCTGTGCAGGGGGGTCCTTCACTAGAAGCTGGCACTGGCTCTGTTTCAGTGTTCTCTGCACCCTCCACTCAAGGCACATCTAATCCTGGAAGGTTCCTGTACCCAAAATCTCAAAGTCTCTAGACATTTGCCAATGGTAAAGTAATAAACTCTATAAAATAATCAGTAGGGTCTCCTGTCATAACAAGAAGGATACCACTGCAAGAACTCTGGATATGTGCTATAATTTTAGCTTTACCCACATAGATGCTGAATATAAAGAATGAGTTAAATACCCCTGTACAGTTTCCTCAGGGCTATACTATGATTGTACACTTATGGTAGGGATATCTTGGTCATACATCTCCTCAAATTTCTACTGCAGTTTATAATAAAAGACCAAGAAACTGGACCAGTAATGAACTTCAGATCCCTTGTTAGTGTAAAACATATTACAGTAGCCAAGCACAGGAAAAAGCCAATTAGCATTTGCCATCTGGGTTAGAAAAACACCTGACAGGAACAGTAAAGAACACTACCATGTTGGCTATGAAACTTTTATGAAACCTCGCCCAACTGACATTTGTCAAGGCCCATCGCAGACTGGTTTTAACAAGGTTTCAGAATCTGTCCACACATAGATGCTTCCTGGGATGTTTAGCCTTCCCAGGCTTGTTACACCTCCACTATAAAACGAAGAGCTGCAACACAAGCTGCGCTGAGGAAATGATTGCTGCATCACCCTTTGTGTTTTCTCAGCCCAGAAGAGAGGGAGGGAAGTATTAAGGATCCTGCCAAATGTTGCCCTGAGCCACACTTCCCCAGCTGATGGCATTGTATTTGTGCTGGTTCTTCTGGAGGCTTACATCTGTTCTGAGTCTGCATTTGGTGGCATGTTTGCTGAAGGAGGCTGAGCACAGGGTGCAGAGCGTGCAACAGTACAGGCTTCAGGTGCTTTGGGTGGCACTGCAGGGCACATGCACCCTGTCTGTCACACCTTCTGCATGACTACCTCCAGGGCTGCTCCTGCCATGCTATGAAAAAACCCTGGGTGAAGGTAGCACAAGAGTCCCAGGATGCCAATCCTTCCACAAATGAGGGCTCCAGCCTGCCTCCCCCACCACCTGCTGTCTTGTGCAAACTGCAGTGGGTCCAGCAGCGTGGGCTGGCATGTGCCATAAGTCCTGAAAATGGAAGTTCAGACACAACTGGGCTTCCTATTCACTCCAGACCCTATGTAACACAACAGATTCAGAGCAGAGCTGCTGCCACAGGCTACATTGCTAGATTTCTCCTTAATGACAAAGATTCAGAGGGGCAGCACCATGTCTCATGAGATCTAAGTCCAGGAGAAGGGTGCTGAGCACCAGCAGTGACGTGCAGCAGCAGCAGAGGGATGGGAGTGTTGGCGTTTGCAGTGTAGGATTGCCTTTCTGTGGCAGGGAAGATGGACTGATGAGAGGACAGTCACTGGGAGATGGCACACAGCTGCGTCCCAGGGGTGTTGCTTTCGGGCGATAGCAGTACATGTTGTCAGGGCAGGTTTTGCTTGTGTGATGTTCCCCATCTGGATTGGTGGTGCCAAGGGGATGCTCACTTGGTGGGGTGCTGCTTGGCATCACCATGGGCCCCAGGACCTGTCTCCTGACCCAAGCTGTGTGGAGGTTCAGCGCAAGGACAGTACCATGTCCCAGGCCAGCAGAGAGGTCTCCTCCCCTGGGAGATATTAGGAGGAGGCCACTTCTCCACTGCAAGCCCTGGAGCAGGTTGATACCATCCAGGCTTGAGGTTTGTGTGTGACTGATGATCATCTGCTGGCGGAGGGAGAGAACAAGCCCTGCCCAGCTACAGTCTTGAGGGCCTGTGGACTGATCTTTTTTTTTTTGTTTACAGTGCTGAATTTTTCTTGCTACACTAATAAAACCCATAGTCATTTGCTGAATCATGTGACAAAGGAACAGATTTGGCAGGGTGTCTCTTAATTGATTTGCAGCATGCCTCACTGCTCTGTTCCCCTTGCCTTGGTGGAGAGCCATGGTGTGCTTTGCAAATTCAGCTGGGAGCAGAAATTCATCAAAATGTAAGATCAGATGTAGTGAGTCAAACCAAAAAATCTTGTCAACATGATCCAAACTCTGATGGTGGCTGAGAGCAGATCCCTGTGAATGGGTGTAAGCACAGGACAAATGAGGCAATGGTCCCCAAGCCTCCTATGATTTCTAGCTGCATTTAAGAGCAGCATTTGAAACTGCATAGGATGACACCACTGTTCATAAGTCCAACACCATAACTACCTACGCATCATCAAATCCAACACAGTAATTACCCAGGCATCATTCAAATGCAACCTTAGCTACGCTGAGCGGAACACAGCTCACAGACACAGGTAGAGGCTGCACCCTCCGCTTCCCACCCTGAAATTAGTCTTGCGGCAGCTCTGGCCTCTCAGACTCTTTCTGCACACCGCTGTAACCTGCAGAAATGGGTGTCCATCTGCCATTTGTGGGGGTGGAGTGGCTCAGGGAAAGATCTGCTGGGTGCTGTAGCTGAGGCAAAGGTAAGGATGAGACACCACGACCAGGACTGGGAAAGCAAGGGTTGGGAAAAGCACAGAGAATTATGAACCTCTCCCTCCAGTGCCTGCAATCTATCAAATGTGCTCAGTGGTGTGTGAAAACTACAGCCTTGACATGTGACGTGCAACCTCAGGTCTCCACCTTCACTCGACACTCATTATTTGCATGGTGGAAGCACATGGGAGACCCAGCCAGATCCCCTCACAACCACTCCAGGGTGCAAAAGCTTAACCTGGGGCATCCCTTCACGTCACACAGCTGTCAGCGGGTCCAGACTGCCCTGCGGATGTGCATCTCCATGTCCCACAGTGAGCAAACACCCAGCACATCGCATCCTGTGCCTGGTGGGTGCTGGGAAAGCAGCCCTGGTGGGGTCCTGCTATTTTAAATCAGGATGTTGAACACACTGCTGGCTGACAGCTCCTTGGACCACACAGCATGGGGAGAAAAACAGAATGTGTCACAGGGAATCTGGGGTTGTAGAAGCAAGGGAGGCGAGGGGTGATCCAGGCCACCAGAGCAGCCCACTGTGGAGCAAGAGGTGATGCAGGACACTCCTCAGAGGCCAGGATATCCTCTTGCAAACATTTTACAGCAAAATACTAGATCTGAGTACCATTGAGGTGCAAACGTGGTAAGCCTTGAGCTCCAGGCTTGCAGTATCCAAGAAATGCTGAGCTCAGGGAGGTGTGTGCAATCCCACAGGAGAGGAGTGGCTCTGGTGGGACGGGGTCTTGCTGTCACCTCATGAGAGAAGATAGCCTGCTCGTCCAGGGCACCTCGCCAGGCAGACTGGCTGCTTTTCATTTCTTCCTTTTTGTAAAAGACTGTTTCCAAGGCAGTGTGGCTTGTGTGTGAACAAGAAAAGTTCAGCTGACTTTTGCCAGGGAGCCGGAGCTGATGTTTTAAGACTGAGTTGAGAGTGTGCTGCTGACAGAAGGGGTACATCCTCCTACTTCAGTCAGAAAAAAAAAAACCCACAAACTTCAGTTCCTGTTTGGGAAATTAAATACAACTTTTCTGAAATACAGCAGTCTAGGAGCCATTAAATCAACAGTGGGTGGGACAAGCAATGACTGAGGGTTTTTGGTCTCCATAACATGCCTGGACAGAGTTTCCTGCTGCTATTTTCCATTTGTGAGCTGTGTCACTAGTATGTCATGTGTAGGGCCCACGCTGTCAGAGATCTGCAGCAGAGGTTGCAGTCTTGGCAGAATCCTGGTACAGTCATGTTTTCTGCACTGCATGGGATGATGTGTCAGTCCTACAGGCAGTATGAGGTAACAGAATGTAGGGTTTGACCTCTGGGTGACTCTGCGATAACTCAGTGTGAATTAGGGGAAGGAAACCCCACCTACGTAGGAGTGCCTCAAGACTAACACAGCACAGCATTTACATCGTGCAGAAGAGAAACCCTGAGAGCTCCACAAGCATTTCTGTTGGGGTCCCCACCTGTGGCAGTGGGGATCAGGGAGTTGAGTTAGGTTAAAAACAACTCAATAAAGGGTGGGGGGGAAGGTTGTTTTCAGCCAGATCAGCTCCCTGCACTGGCTTGCCAGGCAGCTTCACCAACAGGCATATTGTCTGGATGGAGGGATGTGGAGGGGACAACAAACATGGCGAGGGATGAATGAGTAGGGCTGGTGCTGAAGGGGATTCTTGGGAAGACTGATGGGGGCTGGGAGAGGGGGCATATGGGAGAGATTGAGGGAATGAGTTCAGAGCTGGGCTGAGCAGTGGGGTTATGCTATGAAAACTATTATTTTCTGCTCTTCAGCACTGCTGCTGCTGAGGCCACGTGAAGTGGGATACAGTCCACGAAACCACAGTATTGTTAGACATAGCTCAGGACTGAGGTGTAACTTAAAATCTGATAAATGATTGCCTGCTTTAGTTTATGGTTGAAGCTGTATAGTCTGAGGTAAGGAAGCAATCTGTTCCCCAGCATCTGTCCATCAGCAAGGATACATGGTCCCCATGGAGGTGAGAGCACAGAAGCGTGGCCCCACAGCTGCTGGTGGGGACGTGTACCACCCTATCCCATCTGCTGAGGCCAGTGGGAAGACTGGTGCTGCCTTTTGAGAAGGAATTCCTTTGCTGCAGCACAAATGAAAAGCATGAAACAGCTGGCCAGGAGACATCGTGCTGCTCTGTTTAGTCCCAGAGCACTGAGGGAGCTCTTGCTGGGTCAGACTGTCCCCCTCTGAAGCACTGTGCCACAAGCACAGAAAGCATTGTTTGGGGATGAAGGCAGTGGTGGCACTCTCTTGGGAAAACACAGGAACAATAAATCAACCATATGCTTGTATGAGTGGTGGCAAATAGCAGCACAGCAGGTGGCAGCCCCTCTCCTAAGACTCCCAAAACATCCCCTGGCCTTGCGAGAGGTCACGGCGCACAAGCAGTCCCTGTCAGTTTCCATGTGGGAGAAACAGCACTGTCGTAACCATGAGTTTAACTTCACTGCAATGCCATCATGCCTTTTTTTTTTTTTTTTAGGCAAAAAATACACCCTGTTTGGTTTCCATGTCCCACATCACGGCTGGCCCTTTGGTGTCTGGTCTCCTTCCCCTGGGGATGAGCACAAAGCGCCCAGCAGACGGCATCCAAGCAGCTCAGTAGGCAGCCAGCATGAAGCCCTGGGAGATTGTCTGTCTGATGAAATCATCTCACAGTGTGAAGACCCTTGCAGCTGAAACTGAAAAGTTATTTATTTTTCCTCTAAAGGGGAAAACCAGCTCACTGTGGAGGCTGTTTGTCCTTTGGGGCAGGAATCTCACTTTTGCCAGCTTTTGTGTCTCTGTGCGCTGGCTGGAGGCAGTGAGATGCTCTGGCAGGCAGCGTGGATGGAGTAGTGCTGATGCCCTCCTGCTTGCAGCCTCCCTCCACTGAGGCAGGTACACCAAAGGGCAGAGGTCGGGCACCAGCCAGATCTGTTCCTCTCACAGGACATGCTTTCCTGGCATTCACAGCAGAGGTGTTAAAAGCAGCTCCTCTGCTGCAACCAGTTAGTGGTGCAGAGGATGCTTCTCCACCCTAATCCCTTGAGGCACCAAACTGCCTTGAGAGGAGCCACAGCAGAGGTGTCCTGCACCCTCCCTGACAACCCCAGGGACAGCAGTCTTCATTACCCAAAGGAACAATGAAGTTTCTGTGTGTCCCCTACTGTGCCTTGAAGGGATGTCACAGCCTCCTTCCCCCCCTCCCAGGTGTCAGCATGTCCTCTGCAAGGATGCTGGGCAGGCACCACTGGGCTCTGCAGCTCACCGAGGGGCTTTTCCTTGGGAATGCTCACCCTGCTCACTCTGGCTGGGAAATGAGATTAATCTAAAATCACCCAGAGAATGGTTTTACCACTATTCTCATTCCATATTGCCCTTTTACTTACCAAGGGCACACTATTTCCAAGCATTCACCACATGGCCTAATCCTCCTCCCACTGTGGTCTGCAAAAGGCACAGCACTGACCTGGGCCAGTGCTCAATGCTTTGCAGCATCCCACACTGACAGGGCATATTATATGTTAAATATTATATGTTATATGCTCTGCTAGAAGAAAGTAATCTCAGAGCAGGTGAGAGCTAAAGAAGCTGCTCAGGGCCAGTCTTTGCTCCACACCAGCAGAACTGCTCTAATGAACCTCAGACTCATTTGGAAACTTCCCTTGGTATAGACATGACTCATACAAAGCTGATACTGCACAGGCCAATTTTGCAAGTTCTGGGAAACTTGGAATCTCAGAAATACTACACGAAACCCTTCTGGGTGGTGCACACAAATTTCTTATCCTACTTGGGTGTTGCCTGTTTGCTTGGACCCTGTGCTAAGCAGGACTGCTTATCTTGGGATGGGTAGGACGGGGATCTTGCTTCAGGACTGGGACTCCTACATGCCAGAATAACAAAAAATAGCATTCAATAGCAACAACACATCTGTTCAGAAATGTGGATGCTGTGGCATCACTGTAAGGCTTCAAACCTCAAAGGAACAGCTCGTTCCATGGCCAGACGCACTGGCATGCCGATAGGGCCGAGTTTCCACTAGAGGGTTGTAGTGCTGTGCAGAAAAAAGATGCGGTTACTGTGGCAGGAATATTGTATGTACTCCAGGGCTTTGTCAGCAGATCAAAAGCATCCTGCGATCGCCTGGCTTCCAGCAGTCTCCGCAGTCTCTGATGTACACAGCCTGCAAGCTGCGAGAGGGCTGATTGCCTGAGCAACCTACTCCCCTGCCTTCCCTGAAAAGCCTCTAGCATTCACATGACTCAGCACCTACTACATGTACGTATGTACACAGATATAGTAAGTAAACACACTGTGTCTATGCGTATGCACACACAGCCAATGTGTTTGTGTACCTGGGATTTCGATGCACGGACACCCACACAGTGTGGTAGTGGCATGCCATCACAAGGAGCCAGGACCAAAGCCCAGCCTGGAAACATGGCAAACATGACAATTAGCAGCATCGGTGCAAGCAGCAGGATGGGAAAGCCATAGCTGTTCGTACGCTGCCCCGGCTCCAGGGCAGGAGCTGCTGTGCCGCGCATGGCACCAAATGTGGGTGCTGGCCCCTGGAGCTTTCCAGCCAACTGTGAACGGGAGCCATCAGAAGGGACTGACACTTCTGCCACCAGCCATGTCCCCACGTCCAGTGCAGCTCAGTAGGTCCTAGTGAGTTCACGTGTGTGTGTGACCCCAGTATGTGCCCATTCATATTTTACAGTAGCATATGTATTTTTGCATGTGTATCTATAGAATCAGAGATGAGTTTGGGTTGGAAGGGACCTCTAAAGGCCATCTAGTCCAATCGCCCTGCAGTTGAGCCTGTGTCTGCAGCTTTCTGAGTAGCTGGTGTTCAGAGTGCTGGCAAATGTACCACCCAGATCAGGGTAGTTTTATTGCCAGTAACAAAAACTGGAGTTGTCTAACACAGTGAGGAAAGCCCAAATAGCACTGACGTTGCCTTCATTTTGCAGAAAGAGTGGGAAGGCAAATGCAACCACAAGACTTGCCCGTAACACAGAAAACACAGTGTCACGTTCACAGAATTTACATAGTGATCAATTTATGTACCACCTGTTTGCCTGATATTATCAACATTTCCATTTATAGCTAGATGGAAAATAGATTTTGCCTACATTTTCATATCTTTTCTTACCAGAAAGGCTTTGAGGAAGTATGTAAGAGATATCCTTGCAAAATAAATGATTACAGCAAAAGATGGGCCTTAGTTCCCTTGAAAGATGACCTGATCTCACCTAGCTGTGTAGAAACTGGAGTCAACAGAGAGGCCCAAGCATGCTTGGATGGATCACCTGACCCAAAATAGACATTTGAATCTTTTGCTCCTCTTCTCAGCTAGCTCCACTAGCCAAGTGGAGCACCTCTTCTCATGCTAGCAGAAGATGTCAGAAGGAGGTCAAGTGAGCTGCTTCTTGCTTATAGAGGACAGAAAATCACCAGGGGGTACTCGTCAAACTTGGAAGAACTGCAAGGTGGACACATAGGGTTGGGAGAGCCACCTCCCACAGATGATGGTCTCTATAAACAGGTCTCAGACCTCAGAGAGACCAGACTGGCTAGAGAGCAGGGACTGTGGTGGTGGTAAGGCATCTCCTCCTCTGTACCAGGTAACAGTTGTGGCAGTGTGAGCCTTTGCTGATACCAGCAATGCAGAAGAGCTCTGTAACTCCAGGCCACAGGGGTTACCCCTCTCCTCCTGAGTTGCCACCATCCCTTGGTGGGCTGAATCGATGGGACAGAGGAGTGGTCAGTCACCACCAAGAATGGGCGGCTGACGATGAGCTATGGAGAGAGAGAGTGGCAGAGAAGCATGGTGTGAAGCAAGGTTTGGAGTGTGTTACAGTCATTTGAGAAGGAGGGGAGGGAAGGAAAGTAAGTGCTGTACTGCGAATAAGGTGTCTCAGCAGTTATAGGTTAGGAGGTTAGACTATATTTTTTGAATTAGTTATTCTAACCAGTGAGAACATTTATCCACTAATCATCATGCAATAAATATGTTCATTAATAATCTTTCATGTCTAAAATTAACTTAGAAAATGTTAAAAAAAGTATGCTATTTTGATAGTGTGAATGGTCAGATGCCAAGGAGAGCAGCCATGCACAAGTGCCTCTGCCACTTTGGGCAGCAACAAAACCCACCAGCCTTGGTGTGATACAAAGGCAGGTGGCTTTCTGCAGCTGCATTTGCAAACAGCTCTGCAAACCCTCTTCTCACATAGTGAGGAGTCTCTGACCCTCCCAAAGGAGTCATAAAATACAGCTTTGTCCACCCTGCATGCAATAATCAAACAGGCTTAAGAGCTTAACCACTCAGAGGGCAGCAACGTTAAAAAAGATTGCACCGGCCTGTTTGCCTATCTCAGTCCACTTCTCTAATCAAAACTGCTCCTCAGTACGGACTTGTAGGGGCACATTGTTAGTGGCAGAGGCAGAAAATTGAACTTGATAATAGAGAGGGAGTTGTTAAATGGGGATCCTTGTGAGGCCGTGCCCAGAGTGATTAGAAGCTCGCACAAAGAGCCCAGTGCTGCTCCTCTTGCTCTGCTCACTGGCCAGATGCCAAGACATGGAGCACTGGGATCATGCACCAGGCAAAGAAGATGGGACCAAACAGATTTCATCCTTTTAGGCTGTTTTATTAAACAAAGCCAAGCGAAACAAAACCAACCCCACTGTCAATACACCAGCTCCTCATTTACGCAAGACCCCTTTCCACAGCTCTGGGAGAACAAAAAGGCTGAAGTGTAAATGAGATCAGTGTTGGGAGTGTTATGCACATGAATATTTATGAAGGAAGACCAGACCTAGGCCAATTTTCTGCCCTCTTGAATCAGTGGGAGCTCAGTCATCAACAAACGGGCGGGAAAGGGTAGGCAAAGAGGCTGGTCCATGCCTTTGCGCTTTGCGTGGGCAGGGGCATGTGGGATGCTGGCAAAAGGCTTTATGTCTATGATTGAGGATATCTGTGGGAGCCATCAGTCAGGAAGAACGCTGAGAGGATCCTGGCTTTTGGGACAAAAGCTAAGTACAACGCAGTTATGAAGCAAGCATACAATGTCCCTTCCAGTCATGCAATCAGCTTGCAGTTTAGGGAAAAAAGAATTAACTGGAAGTTGTTACCATTCCTTGGGCATGCCAAGTGCTCACAGTAAATCTTTTTCCTGAAGGAAAAAGCAAGGTTAAATCAAACTACAAAGCCCATCAAGCATGAGATTTACAGCAATCTAAAAGGGTTACGGGTTCGTTTCTTAAACAGTTGAATTATGGCTGCTTCTGGGTATCAATATATTAAGCACGCTGACCCTCTCAGTGCTCCAGGGAGCTAGGGTATGAGCAGCAACGGAGAGATTGCGCTGGTTATTGTTTTTATGTGCATTTCAAAGTCACTTCCAAAAAAGAAGATGAGATAGTAGTTGAGTATTCCGGCCACAGACATGAGGAACAGGAACAAAATGATGCGTTTTCCAAACAAGTAACCAGGAGTACTAAGGAGACAGAAAGAAGAGGAAGCAATTAGTTAACATATGTCACCTCATGCAAGACATCCTCAGATTTTGGACTCTGTGTAGAGACCAGATGAAAGACCTCAGGGGCTGAGACAGAAGGGGCAAATTTCTGCTCTGTCTTGCATTGCAAGGCAGCTGCGAGCTCTTAAATGACATTTTCAGGATCCATTTGGGTCTGGATTTGGCCTCCTGTGCTCAGCTTAGGCTGCTGCTCACAAATGTGGCTATTCATAAGGACTTGTAGGTCTTCTCAGCCATCACAAGCTGTGGGACAAAATTGTTCCACATGTGCATAAAGAGCTTTATTAAAATAAAATGAAGATCTTGTGCAAATAGGGGCACAAACACACAAATGCATCTGGGTTTGCAGATGCTATGAGGAGGAGCTGCTGAAGCAGCCGCTCTGTTCCTCCAGCTCCCCTGACCCCAGTGCCGCCGCACCTCCCACATCTCTCACAACTCTTCCCATGCACCCAGAAGAGGGGGGCTTTTCCACACTACCCTGTGCAAGCAGCCACCACAGACACCACTATGAGCCAGTGGCTGTACCTGTGGAAGTGGCAATGTCCAGCTGCACTGCTGCTGCATCCTGAATTTTGTAAAAAGGTTCTGCAAGTCCTTACCTCTGAGTCCTTTCTCCGAGGTAGCCCACAAAGTACTTCTGCCTCACAAACAAGTACATCAGGCCGGCAAAGGCGGCAGGAGCTGGGTAAAGGGTAAAACAAGGCGTTACAAACACCAGCCTGGGTCTCGTACTGTCCCCATCTGCTGCCGGGCTGGACCAGGAAATGGGAACCTTCAGCCTCGGGCTGTGGGATGAGCAATGGGGGAAGGACAGAGACCTTTGGACCTTTGTGTGGGAAAAAGAGCACTTGATTTGCCCTCACACCAGCTTTTTGGAAGACTGTGGGTATAATCCTGCCTGCAGCTGCAGAAACCTGGTGTGGGTCATGCTGAGCTCGGGAGGGAGAGAGCCAGTTCAGTCACTGCTTTCACCAGAAGTAAAAGGCAGGCAATAGATGCACTTCTCTAGGAGCAGGTGGAGGACTATACTATGGTCCAATACTCATTTCCGAGCATGTAAAAAGGGGCTTTTCCTCTTTTGCCCCTAATTCTAGCTTTCCCCACACCTGCAAGCAAAAGCTCCTCTTCTAGTCAAGAAACTCCTCTCTTGCATAAAAAATTGCCACAGACCTCAGGAAAGTACTCATCTTAGCTTTAGGGTAACTCAAACTGCATTGAAGGGGATTGTATTTAGAAATGCAGACAAATACTCCTGGGCTGCCCTCAGCATTGGGAAGAGCTGAGAGCTCTGGCAGTGTAATCCAATGATTCCATTTCCAGTCCTGAGGGTGAATAACATAGCATCCAGCACCCAAGTACTAAACCCTCCACTGAAAACAGGGATCTCATCTGTAACACCTGTATAGGAAATGGTGTCTAGGAACACACCTGTTGGCATAAACCGTGCCAGGGAGTGTGCTGTTAATTAAGCAGCATGGGTAGCTGCAGGACAGCTGGGTGAGACCGGTCCCCTCACTTCAGGAGAACTTGGTCGCTAAAAGAGTAACCTTCAAAGTGCTTGTCATCCCTTGCTGAAAGTGGTACAAGGTTGAAGAGGGGAAAAACCTGTGTGTTACCTGGGCTGCAGAGAAGGCCAGCGCACCAAAGCACAGCCAGAAATGTAGGGTATGCATGTCCGCAGTTCTGGCTAGAAAGGAATTTATCAGACCAAAATCAGAACACAGGCAAATAGAAACAAAATCAGCATGTTTCACCAGCAAAGGATGGTGGGGTGTGAATTTGGGTTGCACTAACACTGCTGCAAATGGACTTACTCCAGAGTGGTGGGAGGCCCCCAACTTGCCTGCAGCAGGCAGCTGCCAGGAGCTGACTGGTATGTCCATGCCCAAATATGAGGGCTGCCTCGCCCGTAGATTTCCCTGTATCCTCACTTGGTTAATGGATGCCTTTGTTCTGACTGATGAGGAAAACAAACCTCCCTGCACACATGTCTGGCACCTGTGAAAGCCACTTTCCTTCTCTAACCTGTTTGATCATGGCATGTGTATAATAGATGCTGTGTGCTTTATTGGCTTGGAAAATACTTGTAATTAAGTCATATTAATCAAGTTATTGGCACTGTAAGCTGCATGAAACCAACAAACAGAGAATGAGACTACAAATACTCTGTCTCACAGAGTTAACAAGTGTCTTTGCAGGGGAACAAGAATGATTTCCAGCTGCCTCCTTTGGCCAGGAATGCTTTCTGAGGGGAAAGCACTCTGCCCTTGGTGGAAGTTGCACACCTGTGAAGGGCAGCACTTAGACATCCCATCCAGTTTCTAGCATATTGCCAGTACTTCACGGGTAATAAAAAATATTTTATGTTCTTTTCTCTTCTGGGTTGGAATTAATTTTCCCCTACGCTCTCTGAAGGGATGTCAAAGACAGGAGGTAAGGATGTGGTAGAGAAGAGCGCCGCGTGCCGAGGGAGCTGCTGGGGATCGAGGGGTTTGTACGAACTCTGCCACTGACCTGCTCCTCAGCAAGTTGGCACCTCTCCACTGGCTCTTTCTTTTGAGCCGCAGTGCCCTTGGGACACCAGCAGTGCTTGTATCACACTTCCAGCATGAGCTACTGCTGCGTGAACAGGCTCCCAAATGAAGGAACATAATACACATAAGGGCTTCAAGTCCAGTATAAATACAGCACTCGGTGTCCAGAGAGGAGCTGGATTCACCAGCAAACATACAGGAGAACCTTGGGTCTAAATGCCACTGCAATGCACAGCAGTGGGACTGCAAAGCAAAGTCTGTAACAGAGCTTGGATTAAACCTTAACAAAGAGAGTGACAAACCCCACTCCGTCCCCACCGACTTCTCAGGGCTTGCTTACTCACTTGGCAGTGTACACGCGGTCAAAGGCAGAGGATCCCGGCCGCTGGAACCCCTTGCCATTGCAGTGTTTGCTTTCATGCTCCACTTTGCTAGCAAAAAAAGCTGTTAAAAAAACACAAAGTGTTCAGTCTGAGATGTAATTTGGAGATACTGCAGAAGTTGGGTTGTGGTCTCAGCTCTGTTCTTGCAGCCATCCAGGCTGGACGGCCGGAGAGGATGCATGTGTGTGGAGATGCAGGATGTGGTCAGCGTGCTCGCTCTATCACTGAGGTATAACCAAACCCCCTGTGCAAGGGCACAGTGTGATGCAACCTCAGACATCTCCATGTCTCTGTATGTGACTGGTGGCAGGCTCTCACCTCTGAGTCCTGTTTCATCCCCGCACTGCACTTCTGGCAGCCTGCACCTCTGTCTGCTGTACAAGTACAGTCCTGACTCAGACCTTTGAGCTCCCAGCAGGAAAAAGGCTTTCCAGTCAGAGATGCCAAACCCAAATCTGCCTCTGTAACAGAGCAGGGAGACAAGGGAGTCTGTTCTCTTTTAGTGATACCCATTTGACAAACCAGGAACATCCTGCAGGGCTGGTTAATATTCCAGAAGGGCCCATTGAAAACTTGGTCCTGATGACTGATCTCTATGTGTCCATCTTGTGTGTATCCTCCTTTTAAGCAACAGTGTTGTGTCAGGGTGTTAGCTGCTGCAAAAACGCAGCACCTCAAGATAATGTATCATGCACTTGACAAATACATTTTATCTGATGACACTAAACACAAGACCATCAATCATGTGTCTAAATACACCAAACAGAGACCTGACAGGCTACAAGCTGCAGGCTTTGTATTGTTGTGCATCCCATCTCAGTGTACTCAAATCATTCTATGTTTTTTAGAAAATTAATCAAAGATATTTATAAAAGATAACCCATCAGGAAAGACATTATTGTAACAATAGAACTGTAACTTGACAATCTGCAGGATTTCATCCTTGGAATCTGAAGAGTTACCTCTTTTTTGCCCTCACTGATGCTCTAAGTAGGTCTTTTGTACATCCATTGCCTTCACTACTACTTCATCGCTACTGAGATTTTGCCTTCCAGTGTGATTCCCTGGGTACATAGTCCTTCTCTAGAAAAATCTGCAGTGCTTTAAGCCAGTGTCCCCACTCTGAGCCAGGCTGCAGACCTTCCTACTGCCACCAGCATGGTGCCCTGGCTGGCTCCTGGAGGAGCTGGCCCTGAGGGACCCAGAGCATACAGCACAGCCACCAAGAGCTCCTGGTATCTCCATCTGCCCGCAACCCCAGCCTTTGGTATGGGGTTATTAACCTGCCTACGGGGTCTAAGAGGACCTAGATGAAGAGGACTAGGTTGGACAGCAAGTTTTTGTACAGTGCAAAGTTGCTGTGATGGGAAACCACTTCCTGCAGGTCTGGGACTGCGTGGGCTCACTGGGATATGTAGCATACCTCCTCCCTTTCTTTTAGCATGTACATGAAGTCACTAGAAAATGCCACAGCTTCACAGAAGCCCAAGAGTAAGCTACATCTCTCTCTCCACTGCCACAGGTGCTGCCACATCCCAAATGCCAGTGTACCGCTGCAGAGAGGCTCCACAATGCCAAGAGCCATCAGGCTGAATGCAGACATGTCCAACGGTCACTTAGGAAGAGAACTTGGAGATGCCAGTGGTGACACTCTTGATGCACAGTCTCTGGAATCAAGGCTTAGCAGGCATGGGCATGCTGGGTCTCCTGGGAAGGATCTGGCTGTTGAGGTCCAAGCATCTGTCCAGGAAGCTCTTGCTATCTCTGACATGGTGTATGGATCCTTGGTCAACAGATGGCATTAGGGCAAACAACATTAAGACATTGAAAAATATTGGGGAGATGGATGTTTTCCCTCTGTAAACAGTGACAGAGGGAAACAGAGGAAAGGCACCTCCAGAGATCAATCCATCCCTCAGAGAGCTACTGGCATGAGACAAACCACTCAACTGAAGTGCTGAACTTTCTCCATTCACTCAAGAAAGAGCTTAAACAACCACCTCACACAAAAGGTCCATCTCTTCAGTAGAGAAAATGCCTGGGTCAATCACCTCTAACCCTCTGCAGTGTCTATATTTCCTCAGGACTCCCAAGGTGAGGATAGTGATTCAGAAGGGAACCCAGCATCTCACACACAGTCAATTGAGGAGTGATTGAAGGAGCTGGGACTGTTTAGTTTGAGGAAGAGAAGGCTGAGGGGAGACCTTATCACTCTCCACAGCTACGTGAAAGGACATTGTAGAGAGGTTGGTGCTGGTCTCTTCTCACAGGTGATTAGTGACAGAACAAGAGGGAATGGCTTTAAACTGCAATAGGGGAGGTTCAGACTGTACATTAGGAAAAAATTTTTCACAGAAAGAGTGGCCAGACAGTGGAATAGGCTGCCCAGGGAGGTGGTGGAGTCACCATCCCTGGGTGTGTTTAAGGGTTGTTTAGATGAGTTGTTGTGGGATATGGTGTAGGGGAGAACTTTGTAGAGTAGGGCTGATGGTTGGACTTGATGATCCCAAGGGTCTTTTCCAACCTGAATGATTCTGTGATTCTCTGATATGAAGAGGTAGAGCCTCCTGCTTCAAATGAGCTTTTCACCCTGGAAGTGGCTTCTCAGTTCTGTCGCTCCTTAGCTCTGTCAACCTCACACACCCTGCAGGCTCCTCAGATCTCTCCAGAAGGCAGACCAAGAGGTGGGTCCCACCTGCCTGAGGCTCAGACAAACTGAAGCTCTGCAAGGGATCAGAGCAGAGCTGACAGATCACATCCAGGGGTGAACCTTGCCACAGGTCTGCACTCCTATCTCAGCAACATTGGGCTGCTGTTAACCTGGCATTGGGGAAATGGAGCACTACAGAATGAAGCAGCTTGCAACCCCATGGTTATATTTCCTGCTCTTTACTCTGAACCTCAAGGCAAAAGGATGGTTTCACAAGCCTGAATGAGATAAGTGAGCAGAGCAACGATGGAGTTGAGGGGTTTAATTCAGCTCAGCTGCACGGGGAGATGATGCCCTAAGGCTTCAGGGCTGCACGGGCTGCCCTGGGCCTGAACCGCTGCAGTCCCACTCTGGTCAAATTAATGTACAAGGGTTCATTCAATCCAAGCCTGGTTGTTTCACAAGTTCATGACAACAGAACCATACACTGAAGCTCCAGCCCATCGAGTGCTGACAAACGCACAGGTTGCCTATTCTTTCCACTGGCTTCACTTTGCTTCCTCCATCCCAATCTGCTCAGTGATGACCACTGATTTTCCCTGAAAGCTGCTAAATTGCAACATCTGACGCAAGAATGAAACCTAAAAGCTACATGTGTAACCCAGAGGCATTTGGCTGCATGAGTCATTCTGTAGGACATGGAGATTCCCAACATGAACAAGGTCGCAGTAAATGGACGCCAGGCTGGGGCAGCACCATAGCCTACCTCCAGCTTTGGGAATAACAGCATTCACCCAGACTGTTTCCTAACCTGAATTTACATGGTACTTACTTCACGTACTTAAAGACAGTCAAGCAGATGTGCAAGTGCTTTGCTGAACCAGATACATAGCAAGAGTTCAGTGCAACTGATATCCCTTGACAAGCATTTCTACTGCCTTAATTATTGCATTTGTTGCAGGACTGCATTATCAGTCTGTTTTTTCTAGACAGAAAACCTGTTAGGAGGAAATCAGATGTTGCAAGGTCTGAATTCATGCTTTCAAGTTGTGTGCCACTCGTGCTTGGCACACTAAGTCCTCTGCCAAGCCTCATGCTGTCCATTTGCAGCAGTTGGGTCAGTAATTTCACAGACAGATTTCCATGAGATGACAGTGCATGTCAGGCTGGAAGGCAAATGCCCAACTTTCAGAGTAAGAGGAGAAAACACTGTATATTTGGTTAAATAACAATAAATATTTTACACATTTTTTTTAATTGCAACATGTGGTCTGATCTCAACAAGCCGTATTCTGGTGATGTCACATGGTGTGCATTTACCAGAAAACAGTGTTGGGTTAAACAATGTGTCATTTAGTGCCTATGTCGAAACTAAACCCGTCTCCACATCTCTCTCTTTTTTGCTGTGTGGCAGCCAGGCTTACACTGAACTTTCCACCACTTCCTCCCTTTGCAGCAGCCCAAGAATAGTCCATTTCCTCAGACTGAATATGGGGTTTGCACTTAGTTGGAAACCTCCCATTCGTACCAAGAAGCATTCACAGGAGAGTTCTAGCATTTGCATCAGCCCCCCATCCCACTGCTGACTCTCCTTGAACCAGGGCTATCTTAGTGCAGCTGGGGCAAAACTCACTCCCTGTTCTGTATTCTGGGTAGAATTTCTTGCTAAAATGATTAAGTATTTGTAAGAGACGATGGTAAAGTTAAAATCATATTTGCACAAGAAAGTTGTTTTATTTAAACCATCCCGAATAGTAGGAATTATAAAGGTCAGAATAAGAGCTAGAAAAGGAAACTTCTCCATTGTGGGAAATGCACAGTGTTCTTGGGACTGCAGTTAATTGAAGTTAGTTGGACTGTAGGACCTGGAAATTCAGGAAAACATGGGAGCTGTCTGCCCACAAAACCCCAGACAGAGTCCTCCAACGAATCGGTGCATTTCTGCTCCCTTCACCAAGCTCTGTGCAAAGGTCTGATTGATCCCAGGCCCCCAGGGCCCCCGCCCTTGCCCATGGCATCAGGGCTCCAGCTGGAGAGCAGCCCTGTCTGGCCATGTTAGCGACTTTAGCCAGGAAAGGAGGACTCAGTCATCAAATTGAAATGCATATTGTCACAGAATACCCCAGCATATTAGTCCTTTCATTAGCTGACATATGTATAAAGAACACATTGTAGAATATCACAAAGTAGGACCATGTGACTGCCAAGGTACTGCAACAACAGCATGCAAAATTATATGCTTAGAAGATAGTTTTTAAAGCCAAAGTCATGCCTAAGCACACATGCACTTATAAACACAGATTATCTATCCAAAGATCAGATCATCATACTTCATCCTAAACTTTTTTCAGCTCCCTCTTAGTCCTTAATTAAATGGTTATTTTTGTCTTACCATTCTGGACAACACTTATCAAGGTGATGATGGCGAGCAGGACAACGCTTCCCAGGGTTTCCTGGTCCATTTTGCGAGCAGGCTGTCTGGGTGGAGCGTGCAACCTCTGCAGCAGCTCAGCCCTGCAAACACAGAAGGAGGAAATGAAGGTCTTTCTTATCTTGAAACATGAAACACTTCCTATGGCTTCACAGGACACTGGCAGCATGCTGTTCTCAGCTGCCCATCAGAGCCACACAGCCACAGACTCACTCACTCATCATATACAGAGGAAGCGCAGTCAAACAAGAGCTTATATGTCTGTAATCTAAGAAGATATATAATGTGGAAAGATATCTATTGCCCTTCCTGCATACAAGCAAAATAGCAACCTTGATATCTAAAGTATGTCTGAGCATTTGGCCAGCTGTTTGGAACAGCAGAAAGGCTGGAAGAGACCAACTAGGCTATTATGTCATTGCCTGCAAGTGCCCAACCACCCCAAAATAGCTGGGAGGAGAAGTAATGTTGGCAAATGGTGTGAGCATTGCAGGTGGGTACAAAAATGTCTTTCATTACCAGGGATGGAACCTGTATCCTTCTCCATACAAAAACTCCCTGGAAGACAGTTACCACTACTAGCATTCAACATTTTACATGCTGAAACTTTGCAATTGTACCCTAATTTTAGCAGTCTAAGCCCAATATGGATGAATATAATTACTGCAGCATGTTCATGCCTTGCTTCAGCCCCATGACAGAGATGACAGGGAAGCACTGGCTGCAGTGTTAGACGGATGCAGAAAGTCTCACAGCTTCTTTCAGATCACTGGAAAGCATCCTCACCCAAAGTGCACAGCACTTGCCAACAATAACCACTCTGCTCCTGTTTGCCCATGTTCTGATGGGGAAAAGCCTTATGAAAAATGCTTACCTTTAGTAGGAATTTAACACTAACAAAAGTAACATTTTCAGCGGACTGAGCCCTGGACAACCTTTGCTCCATCTGTACTCCACCACATGCTATCCAGAAGGTCTGAATGCTGCCAGCATCCAAACCACGGCTGGCTAACTGGTTACCTCTCTCTGGATGGGACGCAGCCTGGTAGGACTTCCCAGCAGGGGCCAAGCTGAGAAATCCATCTTGTTCAATGGGTACACTTTTACCGACAACAGTGTTTTTATCCAGTCTCTATATCATGCAAATTATTATCATCTGTCGTATTAGATATGGAAAACTCTCAGGTACTTTGGGTACAAGCAAATATACAGAAACATGCTGGCTGAAAGGTGTGTGATTAACTGTGAATTGTGACCTTCTGTTAATAAAAGAAGTTTGTCTTTTAAGATACTTTCCCTATAGCTCACACAGACACAGCTGTGTGAGCAGCAAGGCCATAAACAGTATCTAGGTTGAGATCTGGCCTTTTATTAGGCCAAATGCTTTTATTAGGACTGAAGTTCTCTTTTTCCCCACAAAATGGCCTTTTCTTACTGGAGCATCAAAGTTTATGTTTTGTGGTCTACTGAGTACAGGATCATAGCTGGTATTTAAGGATGGTATTTAATGCTAAGCTTCTACTAATCTCCTGAAGAGGAAAACCCATCACCTAAAAGCAGTTACGGAACTAAGTCAAAAGAAGAATATTGTCCAAGCAGAGACTAATGCCATGACCATGAGGAAAGGACCTGTGCATGAACACGGGCAGGTATGAGGGAGCCGCTGACTGGAGAGGGCGAAGGAGACAGCACAGATCCTCAGGGCATCTGCAGCAGGATGACTCCCAGCTGTCCTCCCACAGCAGGCACTGATTCTTCTCTTTCTTCTGCCTGTTTTACACCAGTGAAAACCTGTGAGGCAGCTTCAGGCTTGCTTTAAAAGGGGCAGTAAAAACAGATGAGCCTGCTCTGAGATCTCCTCCAACTTGTCACAGAAATGCACAGAGTTCCCTGCTTTCAAAGACTTCCCAAAGGTATCTTCAGTTTGGCAGGAGTCTCATATTAAAGGGGGTAGGAATCAGGCTGCTAAGGTTTGAAGTTGTCATAATGCCCCTAAAAATAAAACATACCCCATGTGGAGGCTGGGTTGTGAGGCCAATACCTTCACTTTCTCCTCATCCTGCTTTTTGTTTTCCATCTCTTTGCTTTCCTGCCGCTCAGCACCTCTCACCATATCCCCATAACTGCTGTGCTCTTCTGCTCTGACCCTTCCAATTCTCTCCTGCCCCCTGGCACTGCTTGGCATGGAGGACGCACCGGCAGCACTGGCGCTTCACTGGAAACACAGCCTGTTACATCCTCCTGCTAAGGCTCACCCCAAAGTCATCCCTCACATATATGTGGAGGAAACACCCTCATCCCTGCAAAAAGTCCAAACCCATCAATTCCAGGGCTTGCTAAGCTGATTTCTAGATGTTCAGGGAGAAAAAAGCTTTCCCATCAAGAATCTGTTTGGTATGTCTGCCTTAAAATAGGAACTGCAAGGGTGAGGGTTTTTTTTGGTTTTGTTTTTGGTTGGTTTGTTGGTTGGGTTTTTTTTTTAAGTGCACCATCACTCTGAGGGCTCTGCTCAAGGAAAAGCAGAGAAAATCAAGAGGATGTGAGAGACTTGGAAAAATAATTACCATCCCTTTCCTGTGGCAGATCAACACTGTTGTAAACATAATTGGACAGAGCAGAAACCCTTTGAGGGGGGGAATATTATCTTTTCGTACTCCTTGGCACTGGAATAGCTGCAGGATGGAAGGAGGTTCTGGTAATTTTTTTTTGCAATTCAGAGAATCTCCTTGGTAAGGGAAGGCTAAGGTGGGGTTGAGATGACTCGGCAAATAGCTTTTACCATATCTATACATTAAATTGTTCCCTCTCCCTGACATTTAAACATCTGGGTGGCTCTTGCCTCCCCTTCTTTTGTGAAATATATACAGGATCGCTGTGTGGGTCATGCAAAGTTGGCACCACCGGAAAACCCTATCCATCTCGGAAAAAGATTGGTGCAAGATACCTCCATCATAGCCCACTTGGCCATCTGAAATAGGGAGTTTTCTCAAGCAGGCACCAAAAAATGGGGGGAGGGACACACACTTTGGGGAACAGTGCCTGCAGCTGCTGTAACCCCAGTTGTGGTGGGCGCCCTCCAGGCACAGATAATTCTGCACTTCAGCAGCTGCTGTCAGACACCAGCCCTCCTGCTTGCTGCATTGCTATTTGACATCCATATCTTCCTGTCTGAGGAAGATAACCTTGACACAGTGAGCCATGAAGCTCATGAAAATCTGCAAAGCCAGCGAGCTTTTCCAGTGGCGCTGCGAGGCTTCCTGCACATTAATCTCCTCCTCTGGAAATCTTGAACAGCCAGTCAAAATAATCCTTTCGTAGAATTGCTTTCATACTGAAGAGGAAAGGACTGGGAACACACATCTATAAATATCTTTTGGGATGCTCATCTCTCCTCTCCCCCTCTCCCTCTCCCCTCCTCACTCTGCTCAGCACTCAGCTGCAAGGACTCCAGTGAAAGTGTGTCTCAGTGAAATAAAAGCTGCTTCTGTGAAGTTCCTATATATGATGTCAGTAAACACACAGACATCATGCTTTATCATACATGCAACAGGATACAAGCCCCTTGGACTGGTTGGTTAATATTAGCACTGTGCTTTGCAAACTTAAAGTGCCACAGAACCACCAATATGTAGTACACATACATATGTGTGTGGCTATCTGCCGTAGTGTCAGTCTGCTTCAGCATCACATCCTTTCGAAAGTCTGACAAAACTCCAAAGGAGAACATGAACAAGGCTGGAAACATGAAATGCAACACAAAGAAAAGGGCGACAGTACAGTTTTTTAAATGTTGACTTCATTTTGTGCCACCAAGAGAATGACATGGTGGGAGCAGTCAGAGCACTGCCTCAAAACCCCCTCCTTCTCCACATTTCCCAGACTTCTTCCTTTTCATTACTGTCTCCCTACTCCATTTGCCCAAATTCAGCTCAAAGCACAGCGCTTGAAGACAAAGGTCATAGTCCCTCCATGCACCCCTCCTCCTCACCCTTCACGTCTCACCACCACTCTCCCAAGTAAAATTTGCTTTTTTATAGGAGCATCACACCGCTGACACCCCTGCAGCTGTGTTTCACCCTTGGGTCCATTTCTGCAGCACTCCTGCCTCGCTAGCGAGCCCTGTGTAACTGAGTTTGTGTGCCAGAGCTCGCCTTCCACAGAGAAGTTGTTTGGGTTTATCTATTAAATGTCAGCAGGTTGAGCCTGAAGTGTTGCTTCAGTGTAGCGAGACCAGTTTGAATTCTAGCCCCTCCACCAGGATACTGGAAACTCTCCTCCAACCTGGGCACATCTGCAGATTTGGTATTTTCGCTGCCATTGGGAGACTGGAGAATTGAACAGGGCCCAGGACAGCACCTTCTGAGGCCTTTTCGGCAAAGCCCTGTGCTTTCCCAGGAAGCTATGGATTAGTAGGGTTTGAGCATTGCCCAATGAGTGGCCAAGCCACCTCACTGGGATTTCCTCGCTGTTGTCTCTCCCTGTCTTGCTCCCAAGGAGCAGCTTCTCAGCAGCCACTGTGATATCATGTGGTGTCATCATGGTGGCCCCCAGATAGCTCCAGCAACCAGCCACCCTGTCACAGGAGGAAATTCACAGAATTACAGAATGGTTTGGGTTGGAAGGGACCCTCAAGATCATCTAGTTCCAACACCCTGCCATGGGCAGGGACACCTTCCACTAGACCAGGTTGCTCAAAGCCCCGTCCAACCTGGCCTTGAGCACTGCCAGGGAGGGGGCAGCTACTACACCACTGGGCAACCTGTTCCAGCGCCTCACCACCCCCACAGGAAAGAATTTCTTCCTTGTATCTAGTCTGAATCTAGCTACTTTCCATTTAAAACTGTTTGCCCTTGTCCTATCCCTAC
The DNA here is from genome assembly GCF_003259725.1 of Athene cunicularia. Classification (NCBI taxonomy): domain Eukaryota; kingdom Metazoa; phylum Chordata; class Aves; order Strigiformes; family Strigidae; genus Athene; species Athene cunicularia. The sequence goes on along the minus strand of NW_020799091.1, from coordinate 22,252,557 downwards.
ACTCCCTGATAAAGAGTACCTTCCCATCTTTCTTGTAGCCCCCTTTAAGTACCAGAAGGCCTCTATAAGGTGTTCCTGGAGCGTTCTCTTCTCCAGGATGAACAACTCCAACTCTCTCAGCCTGTCCTCACAGGGGAGGTGCTCCATCCCCATGATCATCTTTGTGGCCCTCCTCTGGACCCACTCCAACAGGCCCTTCTTCTTTGGGGGTCCTTAGAGCTGGACACAGCACTGCAGGTGGGGTCTCATGAGAGTGGAGTAGCAGAGCAGAATCACCTCCCTTGACCTGTTGGCCACACTTCTCTTGATGCAGCTCAGGATATGGCTGGCTTTCTGGGCTGAGCGCACATTTCTGGGTCATATTCAGTTTTCATCCACTAATACCTCCAAGTCCTTCTCCTCAGGGCTGCTCTCAATCCACTCACCACCCAGCCTGTGTACTTGGAATTGCCTCAACCCATGTGCAGGGCCTTGCACTTGGCCGTGTTGAACTTCATGAGGTCTTCATGGGCCCACCTCTCAAGCCTGTCAAGGTCTCTCTGGATGGCACATCCCTTCCCTCCAGCGTGTCAACTGCACCACACGGTGTCATCAGCAAACTTGCTGAGGGTACACTCAATCCCATTGTCTGTGTTGCTAACAAAGATGTTAATGCCAGTCCCAACACTGGCCCCCGAGGAATGCCACTTGTCACTGCTCTCCACTTTGACATTGAGCTGTTGACCACAATAAGTGCAACCACCCAGCCAATTCTTTACCCACTGAGTGGTCCATCTGTCATACCCATGTGTCTCTAATTCAGAGACAAGGATGTCATGTGGGACAGTGTCAAAAGCTTTGAACAAGTCCAGGTAGATGATGTCAGTTTCCCTTCCCTTATCCACCAACCCTGTAATCTTGTCAACCAAATTTGTGACACCAAATTTGTCAGGCACGATTTGCCCTTAGTGAAGCCCTGTTGGCTGTCACCAATCACCTCCTTATTCCCCATGTGCCCTAGCATAGTTTCCAGGAGGATCCGCTCCATGATCTTGCTGGGCTCAGAGGTGAGACTGACTGGTCTGTAGTTCCCTGGGTCTTTTTTTTTCATTTTTTAAAAAAGGGGGTTATGTTACACCTTTTCTAGTCAGTAGGAACATCAGTGGACTGCCACAGCTTCTAAAATATGGTGGATAGTGGCTGAGCACTTCATCCCCCAGTTCTCTCCGGATGTGTAGATGCATCTCATCTGGTCCCATGGACTTGTCCACCTTCAGGTTCTGTAGATGGTCTTGAACCTGATCTTCTCCTGCAGTGGGTCATTCTCCTAGACCCTGTCTGTGCCTTCTGCCCCTCGGGCGATGTGGCTGGAGCACTTGCCGGTGAAGACTGAGGCAAAAAATAGTTGCGTACCTCAGCCTTCTCCCTATCCCAGATAACCATGTCATCCATTTCCTTCCGGAGAGGGCCCACGTATTCCCTAGTCTCCTTTTTATCACTGACATACCTATAGAAGCTTTTCTGGTTGCCTTGGACATCCCTGGCCAGACTGAATTCTCTCAGGACTTTAGCTTTCCTAACTTGATCCCTGTCTGCTCAGAGTGTTTCTCTGTACTCCTCCCAGGCTACCTGACCTTGCTTCCACCCTCTGTAGGCTTCCTTTTTGTGTTTGAGTTTGTTCAGGAGCTTCTTGAAGGCCTCCTGGAGTTCTCACCTGACCTCCTCTTTGTTGGGATGCATTGCTCCTGAGCTTGGAGGAGGTGATCCTTGAATATCAACCAGTTTTCTTGGGCCCCTCTTCCCTCCAGAGCTTTATCCCATGGTACTCTGCAAAGCAGATCCCTGAAGAGGCCAAAATCTGCTCTCCTGAAGCCCAGGATAGTGAACTGCTGTAAGGATCTTGAACTCCACCATTTCATGGTCATGGCAGCCAATGCTGCCCTTGAGCTTCTCATTCCCTACCAACTCTTCCTTGCTGGTGAGAACAAGGTCCAGCATAGCACCTGTCTTTGTTGGTGCCTCTATCACTTGGAGAAGGAAGTTATCATTGACACATTCCAGGACCCTCCTGAATTGCTTGTGCCCTGCTGTGTTGTCCTTCCAACAGATACCAGGGTAGTTTAAGTCCCCCATGAGGACCAGGGCTTGTGAACATGAGGTTGCTCCTATCTGTCTATAGAAGGTCTCATTAGCTCAGTATTCCTGGTGGAGTGGCCTGTAGCAGACCCCCACTATAACATCTCCTGTCCCTACCTTCCCTTTAATCCTGACTCATAAGTTCCCGGTAGCTCCTCATCCATTCTCAGGCAGAGCTCCATGCACTCCAGCTGGTTCGTGATATAATGGGTGACACCTCCACCTGCTGACCTGTGGCTCCTCTCTAAGGTCTGGGCATCTATTGTTGGCACTGGCATTGAGCTGGTAGGAGTAGGATGGATTGAAGTTTGCTTTCCTTGGCAACTTTAGTTTAAAGCCCTCTTTACCAGCTTAGCAAGCCTGTAATTGAAGATGCTCTTCCCCTTCTCTGACAGACTGGACTCTGTCCCCCATTAGACCTGGTTTCTAAAAGTGAGTGCCATGGTCTAAGGAGCTGAACATATGGCTGTGGCACCAGTCCCATAAACAATTGTTGATTTGCTAGATTCAACTGGCCCTTTCAAACCCCTTCCTTTTGACTGGGGGACTGATGAAAAAACTCTCTAGATTCTACTAACTGAAATTACAGAAGGGTTGAGGTTGGAGATGACCTCTGGAAGTCTTCTGGTCCCACCCCGTGATCAAGCAGGGCCACCTAGAGCTGGTTGACCAGGACCATGTCCAGTAGGCTTTTGAATACCTCCAAGAAGGAAGAGTCCACAACCTTCCCAGGCAACCTGTGACAGCGCGTGGTCACGCTCACAGTGAAAAAGTGTTTCCTGATGTTCAGAGGGAACTTCCTGTGTTTCAGTTTGGGTCCATTGCCTCTGATCCCATCACTGGACACCAATGACAAAAGCCTGGCTCTTTGCACCCTATCTTTGGGTATTTTTATACATTGATGAGATCCGCCTGAGCCTTCTCTTCTCTGGGCTGGACAGTCCCAGCTCTCTCAGCCTTTCCTCATAGGAGAGATGCTCCAGTCCCTTCAACATCTTCATGGCCCTTTGCTGCACTGTCTCCAGTATGTCCATATGTCTCTTGTACTGGGGAGCCCAGAACTGGACACAGCACTCCAGGTGTGGACTCACCAGTGCAGAGGGGAAGGATCACCTCCCTCGACCTGCTGGCAATGTTTTGTCTAATGTAGCCCAGGATACCATTTGCCTTCTTTGTCACAAAGGTCCGCTGCTGGCTCATGTTCAACTTGGTATCCATGAGGACACCCAGATTCCATTCTGACAAGCTGCTTTCCAGCTGGGTGCCCCAGTGGGTACTGGTGCATGGGATTGTTTGTCCCCAGCTGTAGGACTTTGCACTTCTCCATGTTGAACTTCATGAGGCACCTGTTGGCCCATTTCTCCAGCCTACCAAGTTTCCTCTGGATAGCAGCATGACCCTCGTCTATCAGCCACTCTGAGTTTGTTGTCATCTGCAAACTTGCTGAGGGTACACTCTGTCCCATCATCTAGATCATTAATGGAGATGTTGAACAGTATTGATCCCTGGGGTACACCACTAGTTACTGGCCTCCAAATAGATCATGCCACTGATCATCATCCTCTGGGCCCAACTGTTCAGCCAGTTTTTAATTCACCTCACTATATGTTTATCCAACCCATATATCAACAGCTTCTCTGTGAAGATCTTACAGGAGGCAGTGTCAAAGCCTTACTGAAGTCCATGTGGACAAGATCCACTGCCCTCCCCTCATCCCCAGGGCCCCCAGGCCAATCACTTCATCATGGAAGCTGGTCGGAGCATGACTTCCCCTTGGTGAAGCCATGATGACTACTACTGATTATTTCAGTGTCCTTGATGTGCCTGAAGACTCTTTCCAGTATTAGCTCACCCATCACCTTCTCAGGGATTGAGGTGAATTTGACCAGCCTGTAGTTCCCTATGTCATCCTTCCTACCCTTCCTGAAGATGGGGGTGACATGTGCTTTCCTTCAGTCCTTGGGCGCTTCTCCCAGTTACCACGATCAATCAAAGATGATTGGGAGTGACCTTGAAAAGCCATCTGCCAGCTCCTTCAGGACTTGTGGGTACATCCTATCAGGGCCCATGAACTTATGTGAGTGCAGTTTGCTTAAGTATTTGCTGACCTGATCTTCATCCACCAAGGGTCTTTCTCGCTCCAGCCTTTGTCCTCTGTCTCTGGGACCTGGGATTCCTGAAGGCAAGTTACACTCATTTGGCAAATATGGTTTTCACAATTACGTTAGCTGTCCTTATCACCTTATTACCTTTTAGGTGGCTACAAATTGAATGTTTAATAAGTAATTGTAGAGATTTTCAGAGCTGAAGGGAGGCTGCCTGGGCAGTAGATCGCCGGGTCATCCCCGCAGCTCCCCTTTGAGATGTTTCTTTTGCCCTGACACATTCCTGTCAGCGTCTCCGCTTTCCATTTGCGCTTGAAAATAATTATCGCAGGTCTGTGAATATTGTGGGGTGAATCCTGTCCCCTGTCCCTGAGGCCTCCGGTAATTTCAGTGCCGCAGCTGCCGGACCCCGCGGGCCTCCCCGCCCA
>NW_020799091.1:22227034-22247859 GCF_003259725.1 Athene cunicularia | reverse complement strand
CGCCTGCTCAAGGGGGGCTGCAGGCACCCGCTGTACCAGCGGGCGTTTCCGTAGTGTAGTGGTTATCACGTTCGCCTAACACGCGAAAGGTCCCCGGTTCGAAACCGGGCGGAAACACCAAAATCTTTTCTTCCCCCTACCCGTGTCACCGCGGACGTCAGTTTTTCTCATTACTGCTCCGAAACCCGCCCGCGCTCATGAGGCGGCACCGCGCGGCGTGGGGGACATCGCCCACGCTGGGGCCCACCTGCCTCGCCGCTGCGACGGGGAAGAAGGCGAGCGCCGCGCCCAGCCCCTCGGCTTCCGAGATTTAGTTTATTCCCGGCACAAACGTCCTCTCTGCAAAGTTTTCCCCCTCTGCTTGGAAGGATGACCTGCATGTGGAGAAATTAATCTCAGCTGAAGTGTTCTGAACATCATCAGAAAACTGTGGATAAAAACTTCAAAAATAGTATGATTCCAGCACCAAATGATAGCATTTTCACTGCTTGCCTCTGAACAGCCGTAGGTGTAGAAGATGTTTGGTTAGTTAGCCCAGGAACAGCCAAAGTTTGGGCTAGAGATGATGCCGGTTAAGGGTAACATTTATGGTGCTGTGGCACAAAACATTTACAAATCTCATCTTCCCATGGCAAAGTGAGACTTGAAGGCAGAGGGAAGAAGAGAGATGGATACTCACTGAAATAGTTTAAAATGCTATCTTAGAAAATACACTAAAAAGTCAACTACTTCTTTTCCTAGTGAAAATACGGATACAGAAAAATAACTTACAGAAAAGGTAGTTACAGTATGGAAGAACTGTAAAACACTCTTTAAAGGCTCAAATACCTATTTCATACATAAAAATTATGAGCCATCTTTAAGCCAAAGAGGTTGAATACACAGTCCACTAGCAGAGGAATATAAAATAATTTGGAGCTCTCCTACTCTTCAGCTCTTCACCTGTGGTGTTTGCATTGAAAGGTTCTGCAACAGGATCAGTCAGCAGGACCAAAATTCATTTTTCTAAAGAGGAAAGGGGAGATGCTTCCTCACCAAGTACTTCTGTGGTGGATTTCCCAGCAGATTGCCAACCCTTACAGCTCATAGGCTATTTTAACATGTTGCCTACTTTCCCCATTTCTAAATGGGACAGGATTATAGCTAGCCCAAACCATATTGGCCATCATAGAAGCCCCTTTAGAGAGTCAGTTACACAAAAGAGTAATATAGAGGCATGTCCAGCAAGAAACATCTCCTGAGTGTTTCTTCAGCCTCTCTCCAGAAAATAAAGGCTGGAGGTACCTGGCCCCCAACGGGTTACTCTTCTAGTCTCTACATTAAAAAAGGCCAGGCCTACTTCTTTACACTCCTTTTCCAGCATTCACTCCCCTTTGAGCCCCATGGCTTCAGCATCTCCCACGTAAACAGCTACACTGTCTCTGTGCACAGCAGTGCAAAACTAAGCATGCTGCAAACTTCATCTGCTTTATAATCCTGTTAACCTTCTCCTCTCTCTTGCTCTGTCCACACGCTGTCTTAGAGCTATACTTAGACTGTAAGCTCTTCCACTCCGAGACTGAATCCTGGTGGACTTTAAAAGCACAGCACACACTTAGAGCTGCATAATCTGCATAACATGCTTTGCTCTGAGCCCAAAGGGGCTCACACGGAGAACAGCAGTTGTTTAGCTTTGCAAAAGGAACACAGACAAGGCACAATCACTCTCACTGATACATCGTCAGGAAGGGAACAATTATTTAAAGCAAAACCCAATGCTGCCTGAAGAGTAAATGACAATAGCCAGCCATGAAAGACATCACGATCAAAATTTGTAATCAGCACCACAGCAAATTTCTAGAACAGTGCTCTAGCAGGTATACTGCTAAAAATCCATCCAGGCAGGTCCTTTGAAGATGGGCTGGTTTATTGTAGGCAGGATGTGAGAAGGCAGCTCTTTTCCTTCCCCTGTACTCTTTGATAAAAAGTGTTTGAATATATCATGAAGTAGCAAGATCTGAATCATAGTGAGTGCTACCTCCACTACAGAGCTGACTCTGAACTAAAAGCTGTAAATCTCTATGTGCCACAATTGTGTCTTCCCCAAATCAGAAGACACAGACGGGCAAGATTATGTGATGCAGGAGGTGAAGAAACATGTTAAATATAATCCTTTCAAGTGTTCAAAGCCATTAGATTTTTGGAAATTTACCCTGTAACACTGATAAAACCTCCAAATTATAGTGACTAACTTCTGCTCACTATTTGCTGTATACTCACCTAGTGTATTTGTAACTGACAGAAAACTAACAAACCACTTTGTGTTCTCTTTATGGCAAATAAAAAGCTTTCTCTCAAAACAAAAAGTCCATTAACCACCAAACTCCAAATGGTTTCTTTGGCCATGGGATTTTTCATTCAACCTCAGCTGAATTCTCACTTGCACAGGATCAGAGGCAGTAAAACATTCATGGAAACAGACAAATCTGCGCAACATCATCCTTAGTTATTTCTTTAAGCATCTTTAGTTAACTATTTCAGAAAAAGGGTAGCAAAAAAATTGCAGCACTAACAGATTTAGTTTTATACTTAATCTCAAATGCTATTTATTTGCTCTTGGAGCTTCTATACCTATGTGTACCCACACTGTATCCCACACAGCTGCAGACTGAGGACTCCTGACATGAGTTTGCAGAGGTGCTGTCAGTGGTGACCAGGGATTCTTCCTTCTGTCTAGGCATGTACGACAGATGTGCCCCATACCCTTCTCTGCTATTAACCCTGATACAATACTTACTACCAGGACTTCCTCATCTTCTAGAGGGGTCTCTTCCTCATGCTGCCCTATGCATTCCACATCACGCCCACCCAGGCTCGCTGCTTCACTCGGCCCTGGGTCTGAGCCTTGTCCCGAGGTGCCGGTGAAGGAGTTCTCACTTCACAGCTGTGGGTCACTGCAATCCAGTCGGTCACAGAAGGTATCAGATGGATTGCAGTGGGGTGGTACCCCACTGCAACAAGTACTCAGGGCTGGGAGACACACTGCTTTTTAGTAGTCTGCATATATAGAAACCACTGGTTGGAAAACTCCGCAGGAAAATCCCATCACTCCCCTCAAGTCTTGCAGAGGCACCTATTTTATTTGCTGATAAATCAAACTCTAATTTTGGTCAGCATTTTTTTTTTTAATAAGGGAATTCACAAAGGCAAACATTTCACCAGCAGTACACCAGCACATTACATTCAGAATCCATTGATTCGTTTTCTATTTAAAGTTACCAATTACAACACTTAAGGAAGGAGCTCAAGTTCTTTAAAAATACTTATATTTCAAGAATGAAACCATTCATTGTCTGAAGTGCCAGTTTGGTAAATACATACATAATTGCAACAGAAATAGCTTGGCAAGCTGAGTTCAGTGCCACTGACAGTGTTTCAAACACTTTTTGAACCTCGTTCAAGCAATCCATGACCATTTAAATCTGTAGCCATGCCTTGTAATAATAATTACATTCAACTGCACCTATTGGAAGAGTAAGATTGAGGACTTAATGTTTTGAACTTGAGATCTAAAACAATGAAAAATGCAGACTACCTCTAAAAATGGCTGAAACAAAGTCTTGCTGATAAAATCCTTGTTATTTCCAAGTACAATCAAAATGTACAGCTAATTTCATTTGGCATATAATACCCTCAGCTCTGTGTCTATGAATTTAAAAATAAAGACTCCTGTCAAGCAAAACAAAATCTATATTCTTTCCCAATCTTATTAAATTTAAGTTTAAGCTAAACTCTTACCCAAATCTAATTAATTTTACTTTAAAAGTAACCTGGCTCAGATAATATTCTGCCAGATTGTATCTTCAGTTACCCAGGATGAAAACTCAGTATGTGCCACAACTTTAAAGAGGAGAATTTCTACTATGTTTCCATCGTTGGATCCAAGGAATGAGGTGAGCTTGTAGTACAGTAATTCTGAAAAAAGAGTTCCTAACAGATTACCAGCCTCAGATTTAGTGTTGCACATGATCTTTGTATCAAATGATGCAAACATTACTGATTACAGAAGGTACTTTTTTTTTTAAGTGTCAGACAAAATAACTTCAGGAGTTGAGTGATCTTGTAAAATAAATCACTACTACCTAAATAATATTTCTTACACCATTACATCATCAAGACTACTGAAGTTTATTATTTCTCAAACTCAGGAGAATATGGGTAAGTTTTCCATATTAAAAGCAGCAAAAAATAAGACTCACAGGAGCTTTTAATTAAAAATTGCCATCACATCTGACAGCTAAAATAACCGGTTCTCAGAAAAATAAAATGCATTAAACCCTTATCTGTCTGCTAAAATAAAATTTTAAGAAAAAAAATACTTCAAATGTAAATTGTTCAAGTAAAGCCAGTGTGCAGTTAAACTAGTTAGAAAATATAATTTAATAGTGCTTTGTTTCAAAATATACATAATATTGAAAAATACTTAAAACCAAGAAACCGAATATTTACCAAGTTTCAAACAGAGTTTCATCAAAATGAGGTAAATCTATGTCACCTTCCATTGAGCTTGGGGCTGAAATGGAGAACAGGTCTTCGAGGATATCTTCCCTTGTAGGGCTTTCAAAAGCAAGTTTTTTCACGCTGGGTTTGCTTATCGTACAAGGCTCCAAGTTACCGTCCTTTATAGGACTGTAATAATTGTGGTCCTCGCTTGTCATTGATACATGTGGCACACTGGTCTTCTCCTCGGACACTGTCACTGCAACACTGCTATCCACCATTTCCATATACATACATTCATCTTCACTTTTTGAAGCCTCTAAGGAAGCAACAGTTGAAGTAGGGGACAGTAACTCTGCCAGTATTTCATCACTGTTACTACGGCTAGTGCACCCCGATACAGAGTTCACATTAAATTCAGATTCATTATCTGCAACATCAATCTGATACTGCAGTTCCCTTAAAAAGCTCTGCAATAATTCACTGTCATTGTGAGATTCAGTCTGTGATGGGGTGCTTACATCTCCACTCACAGGTTTCTCCTGTTTCATCTGTTCCACTGCTAGCCTATCCAGTGATGCCAACTTCTTCTTTTTAGCATTAAGTTTTTTTAAGAGTTTTAGACGAAGTTTTTTTGTTTTGTCACTGTCTGACTCTTCTGCCTTCCCAGGGTTATAGCTAGGTGAATGGAACTGAGTCACTTTACCTGAGGTACCCAACGTACTTCCTGACTTATTCCAAGTTGGACCTGCAATAGTGGTATGACTGGCTGTTGGAAGATGAGTGCTTTGAGAAAAACCTTTGAAATTTGATAAAGGATGAGTATTATTACTCTGATGAACCATCGACTTCGTGGTCTCAGTTGTTTTGTTTGTACCTCTGCTTTGAAATCCACCAAAGTTACTTGCTCTCTTAATTGGTAACCGCACTTCACTTATTTTTTGCAGTGAGGGAGTTTTGCAACTTCTCTCATTCTTGAGAGCTGAGGCACTTGAAGGCATAAAAGGAGTACTCTTGCTTAATAATTTCTTTACCCAGCTTCCTACAAATCCTCTTTTTTTGTCTTTGTGTGAAGGCTGAAAGGAATTATTGGCAGCAGAATTGGCAACCTGAGAATTAACTACAATTCTGCTTTCATCTTTCAAGTCAGGTGATTTTTGTATACTATTCTTTACTGGTGACAACTTCTTGTTTTGTTGTAGTTCTGGATTTAATCCATGTTCTCGTTTAGGTAACATTGTTCTGTCATCTGTTCTTTGAGCAAGCGACGAGTCAGATGGGTCAGGGTTCTGGTTTTTGGGATCAGGAGTAATATTTGCTAGGTTCAACTCTTCTAGAGGTAAGCAAATGCTGGAATTTTCATATAACATACATGTATTGTTCATAGATAGACTAGTTCCAGCACACTCTCCTGTATCTGGAGTGTTAGGTGAAAGAGCTGATTCCTGCTGTTGCGGTGTGCCCATTTCTACAAGGTTATTTCCCACCATCTGTCTGTTCAGCAGTGATTTACCTTCTGAGTCAACTTGAATTTCTTCAAGCATTAGTGTTACAAGATCATCATGTGTTAGATTTTCTAAACCATGATGAACACCACTTTCATCCTCAGCTACCCACTGCTGTTTTTTATCTGGAGTTTTCACAGAATCCTCTTTGTGATGTTCTGCAGGTATTTTGTCTACAGTGTTATCAAAACCACAGTGCAACACTGTGGAATTTGACTGTATATTATTAAGAGGAAAAGCTTCAATATTTTTACTCTGCAACTGTGAATTCAGTTCTTCTGGCACATGTGAAGTTTTCTTTTCCCACATAACAATATGAATCTCTGAAGAAGGAACTTCAAATCTTTTATGTCTCTTGCAATATGGCCCCTTCAAATCATCACATTCAAGCCAAGTTCCTGAAAAATAAATAGCAACCACTGTAGAGACTCAGAGACTTTTAAAATTGAAGTCACTATCCTCAGACACTTGTCAAATATTTTTATTAACCCATTCCCTTGACAAGCAGAAAATAAAAGGTTTTTTCCTCCGTTCTTTATTATGTCAGAGAAAACTGGGATATTTCCACTGTAAAAAGATCAAACACAATCAGAATTTGCAGTAATATTATTACAGGTCAGAGTAGGTCAACGAAAAAGCAAAGCTAATTTTTTTTTATCTGAGCTAATGATGCTGACATCTTGTTTGAAAACATCTGCACATGTCTGAGGGAAGAACCACCTCTCAAATTCAGTTTCTCTGTAGACCTATACATTGCCTGGGTGGGAGGCATGGGGGTTTAAGAGAAATTGCTCATTTTAATAATCTGCCTCATCGTCTCTAAACTGTTCACAGATCATGAGCAAATATTTTACAGCTTTAAGAATTTAAAAATAGATATGTATGATGTATAGGATGTTCCTAACTAGTCACTTCCCATCTGCTTCCTCCTCCTATTTCTTCTTAAACTCTGGCAGTATGAATCAGGCAATTTTCATGTTGTCACAACACTTGATAAGACTGCACTCCATTCTCTCTACAGAAGCATGAGAATCAAAATGCCAAGTTTTCACCTTCTCTGATTAGAGAGATCCCATCGGTGGTACAACCATCATACCATTAGTAATGTTTCTAACATGGATTTATGTTGCCCACCCCTCTGGTGCAGTAAAGTTCAGAAATGAAATGTCATTAATGCTGGTAGTCCCATAGGCTCCCTTGCTTCCAGCCAAGAATGGCTTAAGAACCGGCTTCAAAATAACCAACACCATTCACCCCACAGCCTTACTCAGACTGTATTTTCTCACTTTTACAAACTTATGGAGGGAAACAATTCTATCCAAATAACTTGCTGGTGAGTACAGTCTAGGACAGAACACTGCTGAACAAATCACTTAAACTGAAATCTTCACCCTGAGTCACAAAGTTCCCACAATTATTCACAAAATTTTAATATGAAGTTTAGAATAAAGACAAAAGAAATCCTTGTTATTATGTATGGACTGTTGAGACTATTGCAGTAACCCATAAACCAGTATTTGATGTAGACTCATGAAGTATTATAATAGAATTTATGGTTCTTACCGTCAGGATTCAAAGACCAGGTTATGAAGTGCTGCTTATCTGTTTGATACTGAACAATAGATGTTATTTGGTAGGTGTCTTCTTCAAACTGAAATGAATAGCTCTTCAGGTTGTTATGTGGCAAGCCTTCTACAAAATTTAACATCAGTATTGGGGGTACTCTAATAAAAAAACAATAAAGAGCCAGTTTATTACAACAAAATAGTGGCAAAGGTTCCCAGTGAAAAAGTAAGGCATCTCAAAGAGTATGTAGTTCTGCCCTTACTATTCTACTTCCACAGAGGACTCTTCAGACTGCACAGCGGTCAAGGCATAAGAATACCCCACCTGGATATTCCATTTTGTTATAGATTAGGGAAAAAAAGCAACACCACATAAGGGATTTTGGGATTGGGGAAAAGGTGAAAAAGACAGGAGACAGCTGTGCCAGATCCACAGTAAGAAAGAACATTGTTCCCAAGTCAAACTAGTGAAGAGCTGATCAAACAGTTTTATCCACCAGTGGCAGGGGTTGTGAAAAGCCTGACGCTGGATATTAGTTTTCTGTATTTAATACTTGTAGTAAGTATTTATGAGCTGGCTCAAACACTTGTGTTGGTCAACATGTTGAACACTGCTCTATGTTTCATGTTTATTAAACACTATTTGCAATTTCAGCATTTAAGAATGATCTAAAATCTTGAAAACTGAGTATTTATCAAAGTTTAGAACTTCTGTAAACCCAAGACAATAGTTTGGTTTTGAAAGCGATTTGTTCAATAAATGGAGTCCCAGAATTTCATGTGGTTTATTTTCAAGTTCACATATTCAAACTTACTTTTCCAAAATCATCTGTCTTCTTTGAGATCTATCACTACAGTTATTACAAGGTCCAATATGAATGGCGTTAAGTGGATGCCAGTCAGGGATAATATTTGTGAACGTTGTTAATGTTTTCCTCAATCTGGACACAGACACATACACACAAAGAAAAAGAGTAGAGTTGAATGACTGATCAGAAAACAATAAATACACACACTTTACCAGAAAAAAGTTACAAAAACGTTATGACAAAGCCAAATTCTATTCATATTCATGCCATTTGTGTGAATTTCACTGTGACTGCATCACGTCCAAGTCAGCATTGAATTCAGTTCTGCCAAATGGTATCAGTCACCATTTGTTTTCAGCAGGTCCCTGGCCTTCAGTTTCACATTATTTGCTCTCTCCCTTAGCATGTTATCTCTGTTTCCTCTTGTACTGGGTCTGGCTGAATGTAAGAGAGCTTGGACCAGGATCTGCATAATTTAATAGCTAATACAGAATCTCAAAGAGAGAAGGAAGCGGTAACAAATTACCTCAGAATCCATGTTATACAAGGTCTTGTTTTCAAAAACCAGTACATTCAGAGCACAGATTACACAAAGGTTATATTGTATCAAAATACAATATACGGGATATGAAAGTGAAATAACATAGTTTATTCATTCATTAGCCACAGAGAGGACTTCCTTTATATTCAGTTTAACACAGATTTTTTTTTTAACTTTTTTTTAAAAAACACAGTACGTAACAAAGGCTCTTGAACACATCCTATTAATCAGGACTACACATTAGTTGTCAGTGTAATAGACAGCATTAATCTCATCTCACTTGGGGATCTAGAATTTTATTGTATAAACCTAAAATAGTGGAAACAGGTATTTTTCAAGTAAAGTGAACTGTCTTCTGAAGGTGTCTCTCTGCTGACTATTCTGTACTATTCTGCTGACTCTAAAATGAGCCTAAATTACTAGCTTGTACCTGCAGCTACACAGAACTAAATCAATTCTCAAGAAATTACTTCCCTGTAATACTATTTTAAAGTAGAAAAGTTACGTGAGAGAATCTCTGATTCTTTGTAATTCAAATGAGTAGTACAGATATTCTTCAACAGTAGAAGTGTAGTAGGCATATATTGTTTAGAACTACACCAATTTGTATACTTTCAGCAAAATAGCAGAGTGAGCATGGCCAGGGACTCACACAATTACCTGTTATTTCTCTCTTAATTAAGTGATAACATGGTTTCTTAAGACATGACATAGCAGTAAACTATTTGCAAATGCTAGCCTAAAAATATGGATGACGTAAAACTTCACCAACAAGCTTAAGCTGTACAAAACCCAGAAATCTGAATAAAATCAACTATGATATGCAGATTTTAAAAAGTAAAGTAGAACAGTTACACAGAAGCTACGTAAATAAAAATCTTACCGGTCCTGATATTTGTAGCCACAACATACACATTCAAACTTCCATGAAAACGAATGCAAGAATAGTTTCTCAGCCTGCTGATCCAGTTGTAAAAGTAGAGGGAGTGCAAACACTGGACTCTCCTTTGTGTCTTCAAAGATGGGGCAGAAAAAACAGTCAATGAATATTTGAAATCAGCTTTCAGTACTTCAAACTGGAAGATGACAAACTTATTGCTATGATCTTAATTCAAGTTATCCCTTTAAGGCTGTATTTCTAATCTTCACAGCAAAGGGACTGATCCATGTTATTAGGCTGTTATCAGTGACAATTTCATGACTACAACATAGTTACAAAGATGAAAACATGCTCTCTAAAATGTCAAAAACAATGAAGGCACAAACCAGCTGATCACACTGTAAAGTATGTGCATGTCACCAATAAAAACAAATGTATTTGCAAACTGTCTTGTACGCATATGCACATAGACATGCTTACGCAGTGACATACAAGGCTTCACATGTAGTTTCCTGAAAGTAAACACTGAGATGCTGCACTAATTACTTACTCAATTCATTCCTAAGCCGAGGCTGAAGGCATGTAAACATTCTGTTTCTGATTTCATTGAGATGAGATTCTGCTTTTGGAAGAACATCTAAAGAAAAAAAAATACATATGTCTTCATGTATTTATGTGTAACACCCCTACCCTTTCACACACTTATGTACCCCTAACATGCACTCATTCTCTGCAAATTGATGCCTTTCATATTGACCCATACTTGCCTAAAACTATTGGTAAAACAGCCAATGCTTGGTATTAATTGATTTGAAAATTAGAGAAGCATTTACACAAGTTATACACATTTTACTTCAGTCTGCTAACCAGAAATTACTTGACCTGACTTAAATTATTGCTAAATGCCTACCAACAGGTAGACAGTAACAACATTTAAGGATAGTGTAACCAGACTTTACAAACCCTGGAGATTTGGAGATTAAGAGTAGATTTTAAAACCTAAACATTAAGATCAGAAGTTACATTATTTCTACACAAACACATTCTTTAAGCACAAGCAAGAACTAACTTTCTACAACACAATCATGATCATAACTTGCACAAATTAAAAGGTAGGATTTGGAATAGCTGTTGAAACTTTATTACTTATAAAATCTATGTATACAAAAAAAAAAAAGTAAAAAGAAGTTTCTTGCTATTGCTTTTGATTGTTTTTAAAAACAACTCTGTGTACAAGATGCTTAAAAATTACCCAGAAGGACAGAGTAACTACACCTATTCTCCACAACAATATGCTTCATCCAATCCCTTCTCTACTGTTGCCCAAATAAACTAATTTGTTTTGCTGCAATTTCTGGAAATGAAAAGGTTTATGTTGCCTCAAACAACACTGTATTCCAACACCTAATATCCCCATTTAAGTATCCTTGCACACCAGAGTTCCTTTGCAAACACAGTGCAACAAAGAAAAAATTCTCAGGTTCTGTGATGGTAGAGGGCTTCTAGGTAATAGCTGAAAACCTTAAACCAAGCTGTTTGACTTTCTGGCAAACAAGAGATTATGAACTACTTCAGAATCTTTTTGAATTTTTTTTTCCTCTCTAAAATAATATGCTTTCTCAAAAGGTTGATTAAACCATTTTTGATATACCTATTATTTTTCACAGGAAAGACTTCAAGTTATGTAATGCTGTTCTGCAACTATAGTCTAGATAGTCAAATACACACTTTTCCTGGAATGTCTATTGAAAAAAAACCAAAATTCATGAAAGGTACTGGCTAACCAGAGATCTGTATTAATACTCTAACAGATGATCTCTTAGAAGTTCAGATTTACAACACCAATGGATCAGTTCAAGAGGATTAATAGAATCACAGAATGGTTTGGGTTGGAAGGGACCTTAAAGATCACCTAGTTCCACCCCCCTGCCATGGGCAGGGACACCTTCCACTAGACCAGGTTGCTCAAAGCCCTGTCCAACCTGGCCTTGAACACTTCCAGGGAGGGGGCAGCCACAACTTCTCTGGGTAACCCGTTCCAGTGTCTCACCACCCTCGCAGGAAAGAATTCTTCCTTGTATCTAATCTGAATCTAGCTACTTTCTGTTTAAAACCATTACTCCTCATCCTATCACTACAGTCCCTGATAAAGAGTCCCTCCCCGTCTTTCCTGTATGCTCCTTTTAAATACTGGAAGGCCGCTATAAGGTCTCCCTGGAGTCTTCTCTTCTCCAGGCTGAACAACCCCAACTCTCTCAGCCTGTCCTCATAAGGGAGGTGCTCCAGCCCCCTGATCACCTTTGTGACCCTCCTCTGGACCTGCTCCAACAGGTCCATATCACTCTTTTTTTGGGGGGCCCCAGGGCTGGACACAACACTGCAGGTGGGGTCTCATGAGAGTGGTACAGAAGAGCAGAATCACCTCCCTTGACCTGCTGGCCACACTTCTCTTGATGCAGCCCAGGATATGGCTGGCTTTCTGGGCTGCAGGTGCACATTGCTGGGTCATGACGTGCAACATCAATCAACATCCCTAAATCCTTCTTACCAGGAGAAACAGACCTTAGTTTAACAGTCTTAAACTGGATCCATGTGAGTATTCACTAACCTTTTTCCAGACAATATGAACCAGGTTAACATGTCTGACTAATTTTGACTGAAACAGGTTAGGAAGCACTATCATCCACAGCACAGCTTGCAGACCTCATGGGAGGCATTCCTTCAATGACCGCAGCTGAAGCCAGAAGAGATGTTCCCAGCTTTACTACTTTTGGTGTGACAAGACAACTGACCATTGGATATAAGGATACAAGGATATAAACCACAACAGAAAGATTAAGATTAGAACAGCATCCTAATATGTTAATGAACAGAGGGGAAGGAAACAAAGTAAGGCTTAATTACATAAACAATTCACAAATTCTGTATGTGGGATATGACAAAAAAATTCAAGAAATGCTTAGTGTTTGATGCTTTCAATGTGTGTATGTTTGCTCCAAGAGAAACAACTTCAGAGGTTACCAGAATTCTGCTAGATAAAGCATTCATGGTAACAAGTTATAACTCATTCTTTTGTGATCTTGATGTAGAACAGGCATATTTTAGTGCACTGTAATAAATTCCTCATATTTGTAGCAGATCAGATCACTGTGAATATGAAGAAAAAGCAGCTAAATTTACTCACCTTTTACTTTACTCTTTTTACAGGTATTCAGAAGCATAGTTGCTTGCTTATGTTTTGTTAAAAGTTCCTGGAGTAAACATTTTCCGTTATTATATTCTTCTGCTAGAGCAAATTTTAATGTTTCTAAGTGTACCAGGGCTGACAAAATGCAATCTAACCAACAAAGATTATACA
This sequence comes from Athene cunicularia, assembly GCF_003259725.1. Lineage (NCBI taxonomy): Eukaryota > Metazoa > Chordata > Aves > Strigiformes > Strigidae > Athene > Athene cunicularia. The sequence continues at coordinate 22,234,722 of NW_020799091.1, read as the reverse complement.
TGTTTCTCCACTGAAGACATAAATCTGTGTTATTAGTGGAATATTTATCATCGTTGAGCAAAATTTCAGATGTTGTTGAGCAAAGTTCAGAATTTGTTAAGAGTTGTGTTCTGGGACTAGAAGTCTTAGGTGGACTTTCATGAGAGCTGGTAGGGGTGGTAGTTGTTTCAAAATCCACCTTCTGCATGCAGGGCTCCACAGTGTTACTCGGTGTTTGCTGGTCATTTTGTAACACGTTATGTAGACTTGACTTGGGAATACATAAACTATTCTGATAGCGTTCCACAACAGGGTCTGTATTAATAGTGTGCTCAACATTTACTACATCATTAGTTTTTGCTTTTTTTGGATGGGATTCAACAGGAGAAAAGTCACTGATATCACACAATTTCCTCTTCTTATGAGTAGATGGAACTTGATGATTTTCTGAATCAGCAGAAGTAATTATGCTGTTTAATGGTTTATAACCAAGTGGGTAGATACACTAAAAGAAAGAAAGAAAGTTACAATGAAATCTACAAAGCAATTTCAGGTGGACAAGAGCTATACAAAGTACAAACTGTACTCTTAAAGTGGAATACAGGACTTCTGTAAAGTTATATTTTAATGAAATCAATGAATAAATTCAACATATGTAGGACAGGAAGGGTGTTTTATCCAACCACTGTCATACAAGCAATTGTGCCGCAAATATATCAATAGTGATAATGACCACTACTTTCCCAGTAAATGCTTTCAACCCCTGAAGACAACCTAGTTTTGCTAAGCAGATTCCTCTTCTCTTATTCTGCTAAATCCATTCCTTTAGGGTACAGATTTGGCATTATTATCTTGTGCCCGAGAGACTACTGGTACCAAAACTATCTTTCAGGCTAGACTAATCTGTTAGACCAGGTGTTGATAGGGTCTTAACATATATAGCTATTCTGCAACTAGAATACAGTAAAATTGCTATCACCAATCTCCAGAATGATACTATGATTACTGAAAAGCAGGGAAGGAAGGGAAAAGCAACTCAGAGACCCACATCTAGTCTCATCTCTACTAATTTAAGGGCATCAGTCAACATGGGATTGCTATGCCCTCCCCACATACACAGAGCAGTGGAGAAAGGAGAGGTGGCAAAATCATTACTCAAATATTAAGCAGCACAGAAACTCGCCAAAGGTTAAACTTAAAAGGGGAAAAAAAAAAAAAAAAAAAAGAAAAACATTTTAATTATAATTACAAACCTATTTGCATTACCCAGACTTAAAGAAGGGAAAATGGGAGACTCACATCTGCAAAAGTTGTGTATTACCAATCATCAAATTTTGGCCTTCTATTCTGATTTGTACGAAGATTTATTTATTACCACTTGTGTTCCCTTGTTACATACATGAAACTCTCCTTTATGCACTTTAATCTACTCTTTTTAATTCTTTAGGGTAGCTATCTATGCCTAAATACTGCATATACACAGGTTAGTTATGTTTTTCTCTATATACAGGCAAACATCATCCATATGGACTCAAAGGGGTCCTATTTCAACAGTCTGCTTACCACCACCAAAATACTGAACTTAAAGAGGTGTGGCTGCTGAAGTAAACGCCTCTGCACAACCAAAGAAAACTGTTCATGTAATACCTGAGGATTTTCACAAAGAAAAATGGACTCTTGAAAATTAATGCGGTAAGTCCGTAAAACTTGGATCTGTCCCTTCTCTTTGCAGACTGGACAATACTCATGTGCAGTTGTTTCCACAGGATTACAGTTCTAAAAAAAACAAAAAAGGAAAAGCAGCATGAATTTATGTATTTCATATATTATCCCAAGGTAAGACATACATACATACATGCATACCAAGATAGAAAACCAATGTGCAACTTCTAAATATAATACCCAATACAATGTAAAAAAGTAAACTAGATTGAGATTTAAAAAATATTTATAAGATATATATATATTCATATGTAAGAGTGTTCTAAATAAATTTATCTATTGTTTTAAATATTCAAATATTTAATAAGGTATCTTTAACAACACAATTATGCAACATTTCATTCTACTTGAATTAAACCACAGGACACTTATTGCCAGGTAACACAAGCTCAGATCTTTGAAAGACAAATCAATTTTCATAGAAATGCAAACAGTCGTAAAAACAGTGCCAGTAAAAAAATCATAGGCACAGATTTACTTAGAATAATCTTTCGCCATTGTTATAGATTTCCGTGGAAAATCATTTAGAGATTTTTTTTTTTTGTAAAATTAAGACCAATTAAAAATCTCTCAAAGCAGAGAAAAATATGAACTTTGCACACATGTAAAACAAGTTTCAACTGACTTTTCCCAAATACCCCACCATGTGGAGTGTCGATTTCCCTATAACAGTCCCTTCTCCAATCACTTGCAAACCATTTGTAGTCTTCTGGGTATCCATCATTCTGAGCCACTGGCTAATTTATGTCACTTGTAACAATGTCATGACCACTAAGGATTTTTCAAAGACTCCTGAAAAATAAGAAGTGAATAAGACAATTAAAGAAAAATTAGATTAAATTTGGGGGAAAAACATGTACCAACAATTATACAACCTGTATATTCTGTGGAAATTAATTCAGAATAGTATTTTCTGAACTGGATATACTTATTTTCCAGTGCAGATTATGAACTCAAGACTTCAAATTAAATCATGTAATAGATTTAACAGCTTTAAGCCTTGAATTTTCAAGCCTATCTATTCTTTGCACTCCACAAGGCCTCACATCTTTTCCAAGAGCACTACAATTTGCAGAAATGTAGATCCCTTGCCTGGGCATCTCAGCTTACTCTAATGTAACCCTCGGAAAAAATGAACTTCTTTTAAAATGGCTACAATAATCCCATGCAGTTATAGATGGCTGCTGAGTAACATTTAAAAAAACACAACCAACAAAAAAACACCATAGTTACATCTTTATAAGCAGTGAATTTACTTCATAATAAACTATTAAAAGTTTATCCTCCAAATGTAACAATTTTTAACTACAGAAGGGCATCCTGCTGTTACTCCCACTTTTTCAAAACTTCTAATGTTACAGACCTCCTAGCAAACTAAAGCTCTTTCACAGTTATCATTGCTATATAACTATTGGATATTTTATGAGTGACATTGAATATTCTATTTCAAATAATTTCTCACATTCAGGGCCAAATTTTGCCTTTCTCACATACCACACATACACATTTGTGGAAGACAAACTGGGTATGAATCAGGTGCTCATCAGAAGGCAGCTCTTTAAGTCCACTCCGTCACTGGTACTGAGGGCTAACTACACCTTGAATCAGCCAGAAAAACACAGATTCAGAACTACAGGGAACCATTTCTACTTCTGCTGACTTCAGATGGAACTAACTAGAATAAACACCTATCTCTTTAAGATGCAGGAGAAAGTTAAGGTAATTTGAATTGCAAAATCATCAGTGTAATAGCTTTCCTTCGGCCATGACTTTTCCCCTTCCATTACTTGCATTGAGTAACATCCTCTCCCACACCATGATATCCTTTCAACCCCTTCTTACACTACAGCACTAACTCAGATTACAGTTCCTTTTGAAAAAAATAAATTTCCCAAGGCATTCTTGGAGACCTGTGTAAACAGCAGTTCAACCCAAAACTATTTATAATACTGGGCAAGGAGAGACCCTACAGAACTGGACAGAATGCTAAAAACCGACAGAGCATGAATAAAAAAAGCACAGTAGGAAAATGTAACAACTCACTTCAGTCTCCAATGGCAACTTAAGAGAGCGTCAAAATGAGATGGAGGTGTGTCCTATTGACACTTTCAATGTGTTCAGTAGCACTTTTCAGAATTACCAGGCTGCAGCATGTAAAGACAGTATACCCTGACTTATAAATCTAGTAGTTATAATGGAAGGTAAGAACATAAAAATGTCAACCCATGTGCCTTACACCACACGTTTAAGTTTTCAAAGTAGAGTTGGAAGGTGTACAAGAAACAGCATGGTCCTGGGCTCAAGGTAAAAATTAATGAATTTGCTCAAAGTATACTAGCTTGTTGGACTATAAAGGAAAGGCAAGCTCTCCAATTTTTCACGCAGTGGCAATAGCATTATTAGACTGTGACTCCACTCTTACTATCATGTATTTAGTCTAGCCAGGAACTCGATTTTTTTTTTTTTTTAAATACAGATTGTGCAGGTATCAACCACACATAACTACAGCTAGTAAGAAAATGTTTCTAACTTGTTTGGGGGACTTTTAGTCATCTCCTTGGCCTGAAGCAGTGTCAGTTCTCCAGAGTAAATAAAATACATACATCACATGACTGGAACTTTAGGCAATTTCTCACCCCATAAATACAACACACACTCAAAAAGGTTAGTAACACTAACAACCTGCGAGTTTTTAAGTATGCCTTGGGTTTATAAAACATATTTATCTCTTTGCAAGTCCTTGTTTTTCCTGTTATCCCTCTCAAAAGGGAAGCCAGTATTTTTTTCAGTTACGTTCTGTTACTTCTGTTCTTTTTAAAACTTAAATACTGTTCTGAGATGTACAATACCTCCTCCAGCTATAACCACCCAGCAGTAGTACTATAGTACTGGAGACCAAGACTTCTATTGCATTAATGAATACAATAAAAACTAAAAAAAAATATTAATTGTCTTTTTATTTCAAAGACATAAACATGAAAAGCAAATAAAATGGGTCTACCAGTACTAGTACGCAGAGTGGTACCAAGTGGCCTGCCTGTACTTTTCATTATTTGTAACATTACAGTGAGTTATTAGCGATCCTTGCACAATGTACAAAAATTGGGCATCAGATCAACAGCTGCCAAGAAAAACTGCCAATTAAAAGGCTGCTGTATCAAGTACTGAAACAACCCATTGTAGCAACTTGTAATATCCACATTACAGATAGGAAAATACAAAGGAATTCACTTTCAAGCTTACTGGGTCATGTTGTAAACCTTTTATACTGCTTCCCTTCTTTTATCCTGGATACTTGAAAAATGTAATGCAAAATATGCTATGGACCTGGCATAATTATTAAGGCTATGGTTATGCCTCCTTGAGTAGATGAGCTGACGTAATGGCTTGCTGCTGAAGAATAGGGAGGTCTCCCTTCTTTCCCTCACCCTACCTTCCCTAACAGTTCACACCCTCGTCACACTCTCCACAAACTAAATGAACTCACAAAACAGCAGAAAACTCAGGAAAGCACAAAGTTTTCTGCTATTCTGGTGAGTTAAAGTGGCCTATGAAAAGGTCCAGTGAGCTACAGAGCTGACAGGACAGAAGGCAGAAAACAAGGAAAAGGTGAAGGACTGGAGAGATAGGAGTTTGATGGATGGACTGTTAGATGGCTAAGGAACTGGATGGATGGAGACATCCAAAGAGTTGCAGTCAACAGCTCAATGTCCCAAGTAGAAACCAGTAATGAGTGGTATCCCTCAGGGTCTGTATTGGGACCAATACTATTTAATATCTTCATTGATGACAGACAGTGGGATTGCATGCACCCCCAGGGAGTTTGTAGATGACACCAAGCCAAGTGGTGCAGTTGAAAGAAGAGATGCTAGAAGTAAGAGATGCCATCCAGAGGGACATTCACAGGCTTGAGAGGTGGGCTCATGTGAACCTCATGAGGCTCAACAAGGCCAAGTGCAAGGTCCTGAACATGGGTTGGGGCAACCCCTGGTATTGATACAGCCTGGGGAAAGAAGAGATTGAGGGCAGCCTTGCGGAGAAGGACTTCTGGGTACTGGTGAAAGAAAAGCTGGACATGGGCTGGCAATATGCACTCACAACCCAGAAATCCAACTGTATCCTGGGCTGCATCAAGAGAATTGTGACCAGCAGGTCAAGGGAGAAGATTCTCCACCTCCGCCCTGCTCTCATGAGACCCCACCTGGAGTGCTGAGTTTAGCTCTGGGGCCCCCAGCACAGGAAAGACATGGACCTGTTGGAGTGGGTCCAGAGGAGGGTCACAAAAATGGTCACTGGGATGGAACATCTCTCCTATGAGGACAGGCTGAGAGAGTTGCAGTTGTTCAGTCTGGAGAAGAGAAGGCTCTGAGGAGACCTTATAGCAGTCTTCTGGTACTTAAAAGAGGCTTATAAGAAAGATGGGAAGACCAGAGCCTGTAGTGACAGGACAAGGTGAAACAGTTTTAAATGTAAGGATGGTAGATTTTGATTGGATGTAAGGAAGACTGAAACAGGTTGTCCAGAGAAGCTGTGGCTGCCCCCTCCCTGGCAGTGCTCAAGGCCAGGTTGGACGGGGCTTTGAGCAACCTGGTCTAGTGGAAGGTGTCCCTGCCCATGGCAGGGGGGTGGAACTAGATGATCTGGAGGGTCCCTTCCAACCCAAACCATTGCATGGATCTATGGTAAAAGGGACCTGGACCTTTTGATAATAGTGAGCTGTACCTTGCAGAACAGTATCATATAAAGAAAAAACAGCTACAAACTGCAGTAAGCAGGTGACAGAACACCAATTACAGTGAAGAGAACATCTCCTCTTTGTTTAAAGTCTAAAGAGACACTTAAAAATTACCTTCTTGTAAATCACCTTACAAGCCTTCTTCATCAATGGGATATTGGAAAAATTAAAAGAAACAAATAAAAGTCTCAGAAAAAAAAAAGAATTTCCATTGCATTATTAGTTATCTCTCTATTCTTTATACAAGAAGAAATCAGAGTATTAAGGTATTAAGTTTTTTCTTTATCTGAGGTCATAACAATAAATATTCAAATCACCCACCCCAAATTTTGGCCACAAAATGTTACTGTTCCAGCTAATGGAATACAAAACATCATCGCTGTCACAAAGTAAGTCTCTCTACAGCGCAGCCTGTAAGTGCTGGGCAGAATTGCAAAGCGCCCTTATGTGGAAGCAAACACTAATTTCTTTCCTGCAAGAAGCCTAACACAGACTAAAGCAAATAAAGATAAAACTTCTGAAGTTGCAAAATAAACCAGTGTGCAATGTTATTACTCTGCTGTTCTGAAAGTTTCTTCTACCGTCAGACTTCTCCTAAACCTTCCCTGATTAAATGCTTTTACGGGTGTATGACAAGGGAGGGGGACTACATGTTTTGCTGATAAATCATTCACTCCTTCTGAAAAAAAAAAAAAAAGAGCGTGGGAAAAATATAGCCTCAACTAGTTCAGTTTATTACAGCTGCAGCTAAGAGATGCAAGATTTCAGGAGGGGACTTAGCATAGGCAGCACCTCCGTCTCTGACCCAAGGCAGGGGAAGCGAGGGGTGGGATGCCAGCTAACCATCTGCCAAGGCTGTGCTGACCTTCCTTCAACACCAAAAGATGCTCAACTGTTTCAGAAAAGTCTATGGTTAAACAGCCTCCTTAGTTCTTAATTCATATCCAGGCTGATCCATATGCTATGCAAAGGCTGTAGAAGAAAAGAGTGTTTATACAATTAATTGTTAGAACGTAAGAAAACTGTGCAAGGGAAAGATACGTGTGCACACACAGGCACTAGTACCTCACCAAGTGTATCTTTTACTGAAGAGCGCTTGCAGCCCGCGTTGCCCGAGCAGGGGGAACGCACACCTTAACCGCACAGCTACTGACATGAAATACTCAGTCGGCATTTAGGGACCCGTTAGCACAGCCGCCCCACCGCGGCCCAGGGAACAGCCCCCCGCCCCAGCCCGCCAAAGGCCGCGCGC
>NW_020799091.1:22199649-22226984 GCF_003259725.1 Athene cunicularia | reverse complement strand
GCCCTGCCAGCCGCAGGCCTGCGGCCCCCGTGCCCCGCGGTGCCCGCCCCGCTAACTGGAGGGACCGCGTTGCCACTGGCAGTGGCTTTGCGCGTTGCTCGGGTCAAGAGTTGAGGATTCATCGGCAGTTCATTGATTGCCTGCTTAAAGTCACACCCAGCGTGTGGTTTAACCTTGTCCGAGGTTCGGTACCTCGGATCTCGCCTTTCTCTCCTAGCACTGAGACGCTGGTTCTGCCAGTTCTGCTTCTACCGAAATGCTGGGGGGATGTGCAGGCTCCCTTACGAAAACCTCTTCTCTTAAGCAGCCTAGTTTGCCTTGCAATCGGTTTTGGAGGTTTCAGTCTCAAGAGGTCGAGGTGATGGGGGACTCTTGGTCTCAACGAGCATTTCTGCTCTGGCAGTCTCAGGCTGAGTGTTCGACGCTAGGTTTTGAATCTGTGTTGGCCCCTTTTCCTTGAGCGTGAGCTGCAAGGAGCTCAACAGCAACGGCATTTAGGTCAGTGCTCTGCTTCAGTTACGTCAAGGTTGTCAGTGTGGACCGAGCCAGCCTGGTCCCCGAGGCTGGAGGATGGAATGAGTCAGGAAATTGTTCTAGGGATAGCACAAAAAACCGCCTTCTCCTTTATTGCCCGCCTATGCTTTGCGGACACCTTACTCTTCCTTGGTTGCATTTTTAAAAGCGTTTAGCATTGTACGATTTACGTTGTGAAATAATCTGCAAGTGTGATGACTCCATTGTAACATTCATAATCTAGCTTTTTGCTGTAGTTATTCCTTTGACTTTTACAGCAATGTTTTGAGGTTTGAATTAATGTATGAGGGTATTTTGCTCTGTTGGAGGAAGTTGTTTGCCTGACTGGAGAAAGATTGTCACTAAACTTGGCAATAACTTTGTAGTCTTTTTAGATTGATCTTGGGGTTTGATTTTAGGGCTTTTGTTGTGGAGAGTGTATTTTTTTTCTGTGTAAATCACTTCATCGGGAGTGTAAAGCTCTTTTGGGTATGTTGAGTAGAAGGAAATTATTTGCTCTACAGCCACTGAGACTGGTGTTTCTACATACACATCAAATGCAGTGTGTCTATTTCATTTATTTTTCAGTTGCTCTATTGGACTGTTAAAACTGGTCGAATAATGCAATCCACTGAATAATGATGTTAAGTAGTTTCATTAGGTTGTTATAGGTATGGAGTGATTTTTCTCACAGCATTTTAGGACTCTGAGTGTTGTGGTTTTAGCCCTAGTAATACTTACTTATGATTCAGATACAGTGCTTAGTTGTATGAAAATGAATATATGATCACTTTATTAATTTCAGTAATGAATTTTTAACTTCTTTTCCTTGTAATTTAAGTTTATTGTTGTTTGTTGTTTTTTTTTCCTGGGGTGACTAGAGTCTGTTGCTTCGTTTTGGGCTTCCACCAAGCATAAGCATGTGTATACTGCCTAAGAGATGATGTGGTAAAAGGTGTTTGTTTGTGTGTATGTGTTTGTGCTCTGGAGTAATTAAGTAGAAATTTTTCCTGCTTGTTAGCATAGACTGACTTTGAAAAGGCTATAGCATAGATTCCAGTTCTCTTATCAGTTAGAATTCGTCACTTGATTCTGTCAAGATTTCTAAAGCTAACTAATGCTTCCATTTTCTGTTCTGTCTCACCCCCCTTCTCCCTCCTCCCCAGCTTTTTTGGTAAGCCAATTTATATTTGGGGACAGACTTTTTAACAGGGCCTGTAATGATAGGACAAGGGGTAATAGTTTTAAACTGAAGGTAGATTCAGACTAGATGTAAGGAAGAAATTTTTTACAGTGAGGGTGGTGAAACACTGGAACAAGTTGCCCAGAGAGGTGGTAGGTGCCCCCTCCCTGGAAGTGTTCACGGTCAGGTTGGACGGAGCTCTGAGCAACCTGGTCTAGTTGAAGGTGTCCCTGCCCATGGCAGGGGGTTGGACTAGGTCCCTTCCAACCCAAAGAATTCTATGATTTCAGTATTTTCTATATATCATTACATACTATAGCATAATTTACTGGTATTCCTCATTTTTTTCCTCCCTGACATTCAAGTTGAATAAAGGAAAGTTTGGGCCAAAGAAAGAATCTAGACATGGGTTTTTCCATGTGCTTAAGAAAGAGTTTTCATGTTGGTGAAGAAAAGAAAATGAGGTTTTTAGCTTACAACACAGTAGAACTTCATTTTGCCTGAACAAAACGGTCTTAAAGTAATAATTACTACATGATGCAAACTCCAGTCACCAGGAATTGGTTTGGGTGGTCGAGATGTGGACTTGTAATGACTTTGGGATCTAGTTAGACTGCTATTTGTTCAAACATTGTTTTCTCCGGCATGTAGACTAGATTTGGCTTAGATTTAACTAGCAATGTATGAGCAGATGGCTTATTTCTGGGTTTATTGACATCCATCTTTACCTTTTTTAACTCTTTTTTTTTTTTTGTCCTCAACATAGGAAGAGTAGAAGTGTTTTCCAATGCAACTTTTGAAGCTGCTTTGGTTCAGGCAAGTGAACGTACAGATCTGATTTAACTTCTGAATCAGGGTGTCCTTTTGTTGCACTCTGTTTTCAAGCATAATCTGGCAACTTTGTGATTACATCAGCAGTAAAGACTTTAAAACAGTTTAAGTATTAATTCATTTTAATTTATTGTGGTATTTTCTAAAAGGCATATCTGGAATGGGCACTTTCCATGACTGAAGCCTCTTGGCATGTACCTCGAGCATGTAGTGCAACAGGAAACAAACTCTTCTTTTTCTGTTAGCATGTTCAGATATGGAGGAGAAAAATTAATCATGTAGAGGCACCCCTCAACCCCCAAGGTGAACTGTAACATGAGTGTTGTTTAAGGTCTGATATATATGTTGTTTTCAAAGAGTAGCATATCCATACCAGGAATCATTATCTGTAAAATAATTACAAATGTTGGGGAAATAATATTCAGTGCATATATTTAAAAGATTGTACTCGGGCTGAGAACATATGCTACTCATGTGTGTCTTCTAAAAATATTTTCACATGCAAATTACACACCTGTTCACTGCTTACGTCTAAGCAGATTGCCACTGCATGATGGTCCCTGAGAAACTGAATATGGAGTGGGAGGTACCAACTGAAAACTTTTGCTCTGAAGCTTTTGTTTCTCAGGTTTTATGTTTGCTTGGTTTTCCCTCTTCTTTTTCCAAAAACTAACAAAAGAACTTTAAATTTTAAACTTGCAAAGTGCTGTTTTGAAAATGCAAGAAGAAAGAAGTTAAATAGTTAATTATATGTATACATCTTTCTATGTTTAATGCTTAAATATGATATTAATGGTTCTGTTGTTAAATATATGCCACAAGAAAGCTTATTCACAATAATCTCAATTTTGATAATTTTTGTATATATAAAGTCAAGATTATTGTGATTGTAAACTTTCTTGCATTTCATAATTATTTTTAAGTCCCCAAACTTCTAACGTTACTGTTTTTAATGTGTACATGTAGTACATTGTAGTGTTTTAACCAAAAAGAGGGAGATCTTTTTTGAGACAGAGGTTCTAAAATCGGTAGCTAAAACATGAGGCCAGGTTCTTTTTTGTCAACTGCTAACTGTTTAAACCCTTTTTTCTGGAGTAAAAACCTTTTATGAGATATTTTTCCTGACCTTTTTTTTTTTTTTCCCCTATACTTTTGAAAATAAGTGCTACATTGTTTCCCTATTACTGTGTCTGTAGCCTTGACAGAGCAGGAGAAATCTATTCACTGGTCTGTGTTTAAAGGTAGACTTTTTTCTTCTTGGTTCTTAAGAGTAGCTCTTATTTTGTCATCCATAACAGGAGCATATTCTTTGCTCCTTAGCAAAGTAAGAAACTGAACACTTTAGGCCTGATGCAATGTTCTCAGAAATCATTGCAAAGATTTCCATTTGGGAATTGCAGCTAGCCTTCAGAATACTTTTTGTTAATTTTCATTTTATTCTTTCAGTTATTTACCTCTCTGTCCTACAGCCTGTACACTTCTGACTCCATTCTAGTAGGGAACAATAGCCAAAACTTAGTGGCTTTTGTGTCTTCAGAAATTAATTATTTTCAGGAATATTTCAAGTGGGAAAGTATCAATGATGAAATGTTGCTTCAGAAACCTGTGTAAAGATGGGTGGTGTTTGATATGATCATTGTCACTGTTATGCACTTGTGTCCTTAGGATTCTTCCAATAGTTAGGTTGTATTCCTGTGGCATCATGGGGTAGCATTGCTACTCTTAGTGCAAGTCAGCATTAATAGAAAACTCATTTTAATGTTCACGGAAGCAATTGAATGGGACCCAGCATGAGATAATATAACAACAGTCAAATAAAATCCATGTCTCTGCAAGGGCAAAGATCTTGACTAGCTTGATTATGATGGTAGGGGCTTTAAAAACTGATGTGAAGTTTGGAGATACGTTGATTAAGTCATACGAAATAAAACCAATTAGAGCAAGTTTTGAAATTAAGTGAAAAAATCTTAGATAGTATTTGATGCCAATATGATATGTTGGCTTCTGGTCTCATACTGTCTTTAATTGGTGTTGCTCTTTAAAGGCAGGTTATATTTGACTCTCCTTTTTGTTTGGTCTTTATTGTGGCTTTCTGTTCTTCTGCATGAAAGTCTGAGATTTCTATGGGTTTTGGTTTTGTTTTGTTGTTTGTTTGGGGTTTTTTTTAGTTGTGATTATAGTTTTAATACATTTTATCAATAAGGTGATTCATTAGTTTTTAGAATGGTGATTTTCAGCAATAGCAGCTGAAGGCAGTGTTTTAGAGGATTTAGGAAAATTGAGATGATGTAAAATGTGCTAATTTCTCTTTTGTGTGTATTTATAAAAGGGAAATCAACTCCAAATTGTATCTATGTAAGTATACACTATTTGATGTAAAACATGACTCTTTAAAAAGTATCTAATTGTTTCATTCTGTTTTCAAAGTAACTTTGAAGCCTGGCTGTTTTGTTTTCTTGAAAATTGGTGGTAATGAAACATATTAATTAAAGTCTAACTCTTGTGACTTTTGGAAAAAGTTTCTAAATATCTTGCCAGCAGAACTTGGTTCAGATGTTAGCAGAATGAAGAATATTAAGTACCACACTTGCTGTCCAAGTTATTAACCAGTTCTTGTTACATTCTATAACATGGCTCAAGACGCTTTTCATGTATTCCAGTTTCTAGTACTTTCAAAACGAAGGAGGATCTCCAATTAAACTGATTCAGCATTGATAAGATAGTAATTCATACTGAGAAAGAAAGAGCAGTGGTAAATTTTGTGAAAAGTTTAAAAGTGACAGATTATCTATTCTTACCTATCTAGTTAAATTTATACTGGCTTATACCTGTGCGTTACAGACTTCCTCTCGTACTTTTAGACACTTCAGCTAAATTTTATCACCATTATCTTGTGCTCCTTTTCTTATTTAGTCTTAGATTTATTTTTTTTTTCTTTCTACAATCGCATTTAGGAAAACATCCTGTGTAAAGATGCTAGTACTGTTATAGCCACTGACACTATGTGTAAGCTGAGGCTCCAGTTGCTGACATCTCTGTCTAATAAATGCTATACAAATGCAGAGAAAGGCTAATGCTTATTCTGAAGAGTTTAAAAATACCTGTCCCATCTCCTCTCTTGAATTGCTAGCATATTGTATACTTCCCTGATTTTTTCACAGAATTGCATGAGTTTAGATGGTTTCTTAACTTGGTGGGACTAATTCTGTGTGAACTTAAAGCCTTTGCAAAATCTTCCCTATTTTTGGTGGTTTTATCCTTTGGTGGGTTTTTTAATGTCTGAAAACGTAGTACCAGGCTTGGTGTTAATGCGTATTTGTGAAACAGCTAGTAAGTCTGATGGTATTAATTCATGCCTTAGCTAGGGTTAATCAAAGAAAATTTGTCTTTATGAAGTATAGGACATGGATATTTTTATATGTCAGGTTTTATTTGGTGGTGGTGCTGAAAGGCCACATCATGAATGAGTTTTGTTATGGTGGTTGCTATAAGAATATGAAGAACATGTGGCTCTTCACACTCAAACCCCAAACATTTTGGGCCTGTAGACCATTATCCTTCTCTAAATAAATAAATGTTTTAAGAAACCCCCAAACTGTTTGTAGAGCATTTTTCTATAATTCTTAGGTCCTGTGTTGCCAGGGGATGTGGGGAGGGGGGCGGGGGGGAAAGATGATGGTGACAAAAAGCCTATTGCCTTTTTTTCCCATGGAGCATAAAATATCAATAGTTCAACTCCTAGGTGAAACTAAATATTACTGCCTTCTTGTTTGCTGATATAAATTTATCACTCCTCTTATCCTAATGTGTTGCAACTTAACTGGCCTGTTAAATGTATCTAATTGTATGTCCTCTTCTGGATCAATCTCTCAACCTTTCTTTATGCTTTAAAATTAGAGATAGTATGTTCCAGAGCTGTGATAATGTTCAGTAATTGTTCTACATAACACATAATTTCTACCTTTGCTTTTAGAACAGAAGGGAATGGCTGTAATTGTCCTTTTCAGTCTGATAGTACTTTTTCCTTATATCAGAAATGTTATTAACTAGCCACACTGGTTATTTTCATATTACCTGTGGTGTGTTAATGCAGAAGTTTTTGAGGTGTGCTGATCTCATGCCATCTGTATACTGATATCATTCTCTGTATACAATACAGTATAATTGACATTCACAACTCTTTGTTTGTTTGTTTGTTTGTTTGTTGGGGGTTTTTTGTTTGTTTTCTAGTCAAAGTTGTCAGGAAAGTAGTTTTGCACCTTGACCAAAACTTAAAACCAACCATCTGCTTTTCATATGGCAGTAGCCCCTAGCAAGGCATATCTGTTTTTGTAAGATACCATGAGAGCATCTCCTTGCAATTTGTTCACTCTTCCCTCTGAGAAGGTGCCAGGACAGTGACTTCTTACTTGGTAGTCAGGTATTGAGCTTCTTGTCTCAACTAGAATGCCAAATACTATACCACTATACAAGGTTACCAGACATGGAAATGCAGTTAGTTTTGTTGCAAACAAGTATTATTTAATAAAATTTTACTTCGTAAAACACAGCAATATAGTTTGGTGTTAAAAGGGAACTTAAATATTTAGTAGAGTCAATTATTCAGCTTTATTAATCAGAAAAATATTCAAGTTTCTTGACAAAACTATAAAATAAAGATATTGAAGGTGGAAATTTTGCCGGTGAAGATATTCTGTCAATTTGGGGATCTGTCTGATATATAATTTCTGGCTTTAGAATTGCTTGCTTGATTCCTGTCTCTTGCTGCTTCCTACCTGCATCTTTCAACCATGTTCCTTGCATGATTGTCTGGTTGATGCATGTGCACCATCATATGACCGGACTTCTGCCACTTATACACTGGTGGGAAAGTTTAGAGGTCTGAATCTAACTCTTTTTGTGAATAATTAAGAGTAAAATTCCTGGAGTACCCTGTGCTTTTAAGAGCTGGTATATCAGGTCAAATAGGGACAGGCCCTCTATGCAACCTAGCATATAGCAGTGGCTATTAATGAATGCTTGGGGAGGGCATGTAAATAATGGCTTGAACTGTAGCATTTGAAAGATTTCCAGTGTATTTTTAAAATACTGGTGTTTAAAAATGCCTCTCTGATAGGCCTAAGACTAAGGTTTTATCAAAGCTGCTAAAGTCAATTTCTTGCTCTATATTCTGAGGCTGTTAATATATCTTTTTGCTGTTGTTACCACTTAAATAGCTTTCTTATGATTCACAGTAAAGTATCCACACTAAACAAAAATGACCATGAAATCCTAATAAATGAACAAAGTAAATAAAGGCATTATGTTCTCTTTCAGTTGTATTAAATAAAATTCATTTTAATTAAGTTGTAATAATATTGGAAGTTATTTAAAATAGCAGGTAATAAATATTTAAATAAAATCATTCGTAAGAAGATGTTTTTCTTCTCTATTTAGTTAGTGTGGATATCGCCACATAGCATACATAAACTGTTACTGTATTTCATGCTTCAGAACAGAGGGATGTTACTGAACTAACATGTCAGAATTCTTTTGTAATTCAGCTTGTGTTGAGTAATCATGATCTTATAAAGCATTTCAACTTTCTTTTTTGTCTCAGTGGTATTTTTTTTTATCGTTAGCAATGCTGTTCCATATTAAATCACTTCATGCATGAAAGAAAGGTGTAAACTTGAAAACAAATCCAAAATGGAGATCCTCATCAGAGCAAAATTGGAGGAACAAAATAAAATGCAATACTACAGCACAAGTTCCCAAACTTATTCTGCTGATGTTCAGTCACTGGCATTGATGATTAAAGTACTGTTGGTGCCAGTTGTGTTTATTTCTCTGGTTTTATAGGTATCTCTCAGAGCAGGGACTCTATCCTATGTTCATCAACCTGTGAAACACACCTGAAACCAAGATAGAACTTTGTGCTTCCTGCCTCGCTTACTGGTTTATCACCCCCCACTTCACTCCATCCTATTCTTTTATAGCAAAATCTACTCATGTACATGTGCTGTTTTTGGCTGTGATAGAGTTAATTTTCTTCATAGTAGCTAGTATGGGGCTGGAAACAGTGTTGATAACACAGGGATGTTTTCCTTATTGCTGAGCAGCGCTTAAACAGCATCAAGGCTCTTTCTGCTTCTTACATCACCCCACCAGTGAGTGGGCTGAGGTGCACTGGAAGCTGGGAGGGGACACAGCCTGGACAGCTGACCCCAACTGACCAAAGGGATATCCCAGACCATATGAGGTCACGCTCAGCAATAAAAACGGGAAAGAAGGAAGGGGGGGGGGGATATTTGAGGTCATGGCATTTTGTCTTCCCAAGTAATTGGTAACGCGTGACGGAGCCCTGCTTTGCTGGAGATGGCTGAACACCTGCCTGCCGATGGGAAGTGGTGAATGAATTCCTGGTTTGGCTTTGCTTGTGTGCACAGCTTTTGCTCTACCTATTAAACTTAAATTAAGTTTTCTCACTTTTCCAATTCTCTCCTCCATCCCACTGGGAGGGAGGGAGCAAGAAAATCTGTGGGGCTGAGTTGCCAGCTGGGATTAAACCATGACAGTCCAGCAGGTCCACTTTGAAAATTGCTCTTGAAACAGTACCTGCTTAAGAGATATTTAAAGTGAAATGGAAGTGTGATACTGGTTACAGGGGTAGCTGGAAAGTACTATAATATGCCATGCTTAGGAATAATGTATGGCAAGTAACTGGTCCCAGAAATCCTTCTGCAGATAAGTAATCCTATCAAAGGCAGTTGAGTGCATTTGATTAAGGATTACATGCGATTAGTGGTCTGCAAGGTTAAGAGTACAACCTGTATCATTAACGAGTATTCAAATATTAATGCTGCTTTGAGCAGAAGGTTGAGGTCTGTTCCAACCAGAGTGATTTTATGATTCTCACACTTGTTTTATGCAAATAGATATTTAATTTCTAAAAAACATCTTGAGTAAGACAAGCTCTAGCAAATCACTGCTATTATTTTACCTATTGCATCATGTTGTAGCATGAGGATGCACATTTGACCCAAGTTTAAGATTTAAAACAGTAAGAGATTCACCCATACCTTTTTGTCTTTTGCATCGAATTCATTGTATACAGTTTTATATCAGATGGAATTTCTTCCTAGCATACAGTTAACTCTGGTTCCAGTTCTGGAACTAGTCCAAAGTAGAGTGCCTGAATATTTGTTGCTTTATGTGCAGTTGGACTGTGTGAATGGACTTAAGGTTATTTTGCCTAATTCAGGTGTTGCTAGCACTGAGACAGAATCACAGAATCATCTAGGTTGGAAAGGACCTTGAAGATGAGCCAGTCCAACCATTAACCTAACACTGACAGTTCCCAACTACACCAGATCCCTCAGCGATATGTCAACCTGACTCTTAAACCCCTCCAGGGATGGGGACTCCACCACCATCCTGGGCAGCCCATTCCAATGCCCAACAACCCCTTCTGGAAAGAAATGCTTCCTAATACCTAGTCTGAACCTTCCCTGGAGCAACTTGAGGCCATTCCGTCTTGTCCTATCACTTACTACTAGGTTAAAGAGACTCATCCCCAGCTCTCTGCAGTCTCCTTTCAGGTAGCTGTAGAGGGCGATGAGGTCTCCCCTCAGCCTCCTCTTCTCCAGACTAAACACCCCCAGTTCCCTCAGCCGCTCCCCGTACGACCTGTGCTCCAGACCCTGCACCAGCTTCATTGCCCTTCTCTGGACACGCTCGAGTCCTTCAATGTCCTTTTTGTAGTGAGGGGCCCAAAACTGAACACAGGAATCGAGGTGCGGCCTCACCAGGGCCGAGTGCAGGGGTCAGATCCCTTCCCTGTCCCTGCTGGCCACGCTATTGCTGACACAAGCCAGGATGCCATTGGCCTTCTTGGTCCCCTGGGCACACTGCTGGCTCCTGTTCAGCTGGCTGTCAATCAACCCTCCCTCTCTGACTGGCAGCTCTCCAGCCACTCCTCCCCAAGCCTGTAGCGCTGCTGGGGGTTGTTGTGGCCCAAGGGCAGCCCCCGGCATTTGGCCTTATGGAAACTCCTCCAGTTGGCCTCAGCCCATGGCTCCAGCCTGTCCAGGTCTCTCTGTAGAGCCTCCCTACCCTCAAGACTATGGTAACAAAACCATCATTCCAGGTTAACAGTCTAGGAAAGGCTTGAGGCTCTAAAGACTTCAAAGCAAGGCCTCAGAATGTGAGAGGGCATTCTTATATTAAAAAAAAACCCAAACAAACAAAAGCCCCAAACAAACAGAAAAACCCAAAATCCAAACCCACCACCATCCCCAGCAAAACCCCCCACTGTTAGAATATACTGTGTAGATTCTGAATATACGCAGGTATTGAGACACAACTGGTTGAGTTTAGTAATACATGTTAAGTGAGTATTAAGATGAACAGACTTAATCAAAATACAATTTCTTAAATAATTATAAACAGTTGTATGATCATTCTAGTAAGATGTGTGGGGAATTCATATGTATTTCCTTCTCATAGATAAAATTTGTATGTATTGATACCTCTTTTAACTGTTCTCATTCATTTACTTGTCAATTATTTACTTTAAGCAAGAAGTTGGTGATAAGGGAGGAAATTTCAAAATTAATGGCTGTAAAAGGCCAATCACTTTTACATGCATGAGACCAGAAATGTTGTTATGTAACATTTTAACGCTTTCAAATATGTCAATTAACCACAGTAACAGAATATAGCTGTTGTCATGTCTTATTGGTTGCAGCATGTTTCAGGAAAATACTTGGTCGTTTGTATGCTTTTATTTAAAAAGAAAAGGATGGTAACTTAGTAAGTAATATGTGAAGGACTTGACATATTTCCTGGACTTTTAGGGAGTACAGAAAGCAAATAAAAGGAAGAAGAGGCACTAGGAAGGAGTGATTTCTTTTCACACTACTCTTCACCACAGAGATGTTGTGGACATTTTATTATTTTAAAATAATGTTGACAGGGCATTATCTGATTAGTGGATTAAAGAATCAAAAGATTGAATGCTAGAATAAAGTGCTAAAAACCCCTAAGTCATGAGGACTCGATGTGATTCATTCAGTCAGTCATTCTAATGGATGAAGGGGCTGAACTGCAAAGAAGAGAGCATCTTGTTAGGATGAGATGCTGTGCCAGAAGACTGGAAGCTATCAAGTGTTGTATGTACTGTACTTTTAAACTAAACACAAGGAGCAGATCTGGAACCTGCAGACCAAGGACTCCTATTTTAATACCACGTAAGGAGATTTCAATACTAAATGGATAGTCAAGTAGTTCTGTGAGCACAAGATCTAACAGCACCTAGTTTCCTATGCAGTTGTACCTTAGAGGTAATGAAAAGTACTAGCTGCAGCTGGCATATTTATAAGGTGTGTCTCTTACCTACATGTATGTTCTCTAATAACATGGGCATATGCTGCAGCCTCTCCTTCAGTATGGACAGTTTGTGGGTTGGTCTTCTCTATCCATCTGCCGAGTACTTGGAATTCTGAAATCTCTGAATTCTTAATAAACTGTAAATGACTTTTGAATCTTCCTCTTTGACAGAACTGTTTGAAATCAGGTAGTGGATTCAAAACTTAGAAGGGGTCAGGCATAACCTAGGCAGACACATTGAAAAGCATTAATCTCTTCTGTCTTTAGCAGTCTAAACAATGATCTAAGTTGGTTCTGTTAGTGGAAAAGAGAGAGATGGCACCCACGTATATATTTTCATATACTCATGTGCAACCTGTAGTTCATTCCACCTTCTTAAATTTACAGTGTATGACTTTTGGCAGGAAACTAACAATAAATTTTGGTGTGGCCCTACAAGCACTGATTTTTAGTGCAATTGTGAGGACAGTGAACTGGGATGGAGAGATGGAAGTGAAAGATAAATTAGTCCAAGAATACCCTATACTGCTTGCAGTGGCAAAGCTGTGATCTACTTGTAATTTACACTTAGGTGACAATAGTAGTTTCTGAAATGCTGACATTTGTAGCTGCAATTAGCTATGTGCTTGTTTCCTCATTTTCCCTCCTGTTGTATTAGCACAGTCATTTCTGTCATTATGCGGTGACTTGGATCAGACAATTGATCCTGACTTCAAGAGGAGTCTATGGCAAGCAGCAATTTTTAACCCAAGTTAGTTCCCCAATACCATATAGCGAGTGGCTCCACCAGCAGATACATCTGCACAAATGTGGCACAAGGATGGGTATAAGCAGCAGGAGGGTCATCTCTGTTTGAACTGGCACTTTTACCAAAATACATGTTCATCAAATTATGCTTCTAGAATCTATCTTAGAAGTGATTTATCTTGTCTTCAAATAAGTATCCAAAGTAAAATACTATACACATTCTCTAAAAGCAGAGAAAGTTATGAGCAATCTTCTAAGGCTGGGTATATTAATGTAATAATGGTAAGATGTCATTCAGTATTTGCAGTTACAAAAGAATTCACGCTGGAAGGAATAACCTGAACTACTTGAAAATAATTCTAAATTACAAGTAAATGTTCTGCAAAAATACATGTATCATTATAGATGCCTTGCTGAAAACTTTTTTGCAGTGTGCCCACTGTAAAAGAAACAGCTGTAAAATTTATTGAAATGGTGCTCCATGGTAGCATTAAATGGAAGTTCTTTACCTGGGCATTTCTGCTCAAATGAACTGTCCATCAGGTTTAATTAATTTATCAATTTATCAACCAGTGCATATACATATCCTCCATGTGTTTTTAAATGCTATTGGTAAATGACAAGTTTTTGAAAACCTGACAGAGTAAAGAACTTTAAAGTCTTTTCAGCAAGTTTACACAAAATAAAGACACTGTATTTCTTGCTTTCAGTGAAATTTCTTCAGATTATCTGTAAATTTTCAATAATGGCAATACATTCATTCTGCCATTTGGAGGAGCCTGTGCCACAGAATAATGATCTGAAGAAAGCACACTTATTTGCAAGGAAGAGTCTTCATTTGGGAAATAGTACCGATGCAGCAAAGAGGTGCTTTGTCAAGTTCTGGTAAGTACTTTTTCTTGTTATTTTTAAAATTGTACTTATTTGGTTTTGGTAGACTGGCATTTTGTTTACATTAGCATACATGCAGTGTCATGTCAGAGCCTGGCAGCCTTTGTGTTGGTCATTTGACACATGAAGTATCTTGAAATGAAAAGGCACATGCAGTAGCAACACATACTTACGAGATGCATGGAGAGAAACCGTTGTCTAGAAAATCTGAAGTAGCTGTTGAGGATGGAGATTCTGATGATCATAATGATCCAATTCCCTTTGCTAGACGTTCTTTTTCAGAGTTTGCTTATAGGTTTATTTTCTGAATTTAGTATTTTGCTAAACCAGAGTTGTTGTTTTGGTTGTAAGTGTTAATAATTAAGTCTCAGATCATTCAGGCGAAATAAAAAGGAAGTCAAGGTCAGGTTTTCACAACTTGGAATATCTTCAAATTTTCTATTTTAAAAAAATTCAGCTTTTGAATCTTCTGACAGAATATTTTTTCTTAAATCTTGGCATGGTAACACTGGATTAGTATTTAGTTTTAGACAAATGGTTACTGTAAGTTGTGTTTATTTTTTTTCTAGACATTCAATTATTTTTATAACATAATAATGCCTTCACAGCGGAAGTTGGTTTATAGTCATATTCTGCATGGAAACTGTATGCAATGTACATTCAATAAGAAGTGTTAGCAGTAGAATAATAAGATAATTATGAATATTTAAACAGGTACTTGAATTTCTTTTGCAGTGTTCTCATTGCAAATTGCAGGGGGTTCTTTCACTGGCTATGGGTTTGGTGTTCCAACCAGCAGTCGAACAAGTAATAATTTGAAAAAAGAAAAACAAAACAACAAACGGTTTCTTATCAGAAAGGCAGAGTACAGTTTGTCAGCCTTTTCAGTGGTGCACACAAATCTAGAACCTTTTTATGATACCTGTCTACTTTGTTGCTAAATTACTGGATCCTTGCACATATAAAAATGTCTTCATAGATGCATATATGATCTGCAAAGCCTTAGCAATACCATTTGTCTTGCTAAAAATCCCCCAGAATGAAAAGTAGTAGATTTTTTGAATGTAATACTATCATATCTTTTGGGTCCAGAAACAGAGGCTCCTGTTCTATGTGTTTTTATGCACATGCTTAACCTCATATCGATGCCATCCTGATAGAGTACTGATGCCTAAGAACTTCAGTGACAGAAAGAACAGTACTTTTTTAGTGTAAGCCTTTATATTAGTCCCCTTATATTGAGAGAAAACATGAAGATAATTCTTTTAAATAAATTATTTATAATTGTAATGGATAATTAAAAATCAGAAACTAGTTAAGAAAAGCTTTTGAACTGTTAGGGTACGCCAAAATAGGACAGCAGTAGTGAAAAGGAGGCTGTTGCTTCAGTGAAGTTCAAGAAATTGAAATGCATTTCAGTGAAATCATCACAACAGAGAATTCATTCTGAGATACTTCTTAAATCTTCTGGTTTTATTTTGCAGTATGAATGCTATGAATAGTGTCCACCAGATACCAATTTTAAAATGCTTTTTTATAAATGCTACAAAGTTATAAAAACTGAGGGCTTTGATGCATCTGACTTTATTTTTAATATATTTAAAGACCAATATTCTTAAGCATATTAGGTTTTCTTGTTAATGAGAATGGATTCTGGCTGTACATAAAGTCAAACTTTTATTGAACACGGTTCCATAGAAGCCAAAGTAGGACAAGAGAAAAACATAAACCAAGTTCAGTATTATTCAACAGTAGTGCTTATGATGTCTATAATGTGGATATTTAGAGCGGCAAGTGTATTTTTCTTCTGAATCTTTCCACAGAATTATTACTGTTCCTGGTACAACCTCCTGTACATGGACAAAACTGAACTCTCCACAAATAAGAGAGTCCTGTATCTGAAAAGTAATAAGGTCAGGTATTTGAAGTTATAACATTTCAGTGAGCAGTTAAAAGTAATTTCAGTGACTTGTAACTCACACAAATATACAAAAATACTTGATTTATCATGCATCAAGAAGTCTCAAATGGTTTATATCAGTTTCTGTTTGTTGGGTTTTTTCTTTTTTATCTCATGGGTGGGAATTCTGAAAATATTCAGCTCTGCTTTCTAAATGTGTTTTCCGTGAAATCAATGAGCTGACCTGAGTGGGAATAAAGGTTGGTTTATCTTTAGTGAGACAAAGTTAAGTCATCACTAAGTGATTTTGAAATCCCATCCTTGAAATACTAGGTCTTTGACATTCAGTGGGATGAGAATCTCAGAACAGACTGACTACTGGGGACTCCCAAGCTACAGTTCAGGTAAATAACTTCTTTGGAGGAGGAACTTAAAGGTTTCTTCTTTTTTGAATTATGATAATTAAGTATCAAAGGGTGCAACTTAAACTATAAATATTTTCCACTTAACATTTACATTTAAAATAGATTTGCCTATATTTGTGAGAGGATTTGTTAGTTACAGTTTGAGCATTATATAGTTATCTAACATTTCAGCAGTACTGTTTCTAGAGGACTTCTCTACTGGCACAGAACATGAATGTCTAGTTCTATTCCCAGCCACATTTTTGTCTTGTTTTCCAACATGTAGCTATGAGTGTGTAGCTAGTTCAGCTACTGCAATTTCCATTTTTTGCAAAGACAGAGATGTCTTTTGGTAATGCATGCATAATTTAGAACTAGCAGCTTCTATATTAGAATAAGTGTTAGGGCTCTGTTCAGATCATGGGATTAACTTGGTTTGTTTCCTGCTCCAGCTGGGTCCCACTTCATCCAGGAAAAGTGTAGCTCAATTGTTTCTCTTGCAACACCTCGATGTAATTTGTAACCTAGAGCCTTAAAATCACCCGGAACTGGTGCTGCTTTACTTTATTTCTGCTCTTGGAAAGTACAGTGGTGCAGCAGGTACTGCTGCCTCAGTAGTGGAGGCAGGAAACTTGGAGAGGAACAGGGTGCACAATGGGAACAGGAACTGTTATGACCATCTCCAGTAATCTGTCCTAGGTTATCACCCAGGGTTCTCTTTCACTCTCTCTTTTGGGGGGGAGGGGAAAGAAAAGGTGGAAAATAGTTCTGTAACTGGTAGAAAAAGAGCAAGAAACTTTCCTTTAAAAAACAAAAAGTTTTTATTCTGCATGATAGTGTTTCAAAGAGAAAACATTAACGCTTGGGGGATATTTTTTTTTTTACCCAATTTCAACTATAGACTTCCTTCTTCAAAAACAGAAAGATACTGTAAAAGATGAGTATCTTATGATCAAGATCAAGAATAAAAAATTTAGAGTATTTTAAGCGAGAAGACAACAACAAATCAAAGAAAGACATGTATTACCTTTTTAAAATATTTAACTTCAATGAACCATTCACATCAATGAGATATTTAGGGTCTTCTATGTTGTTCTATAGGCAATATAGACTGTGAGAGAAAAAGGTGCATCTGAAGTAGATCATCTGGTTTAAGAAAGTAAGCAACTATTCCTGCCAAGCAATTGGTTAAACAAAACGATTAAACCACAATTGTTTTCATAGTAGCTTTCTAATTAATTTAAGTAAGTGGAAGAAATCTCAAATGCTTGTAGTAAGTTTCCTGTTTCTTCAGGGGTAATGAAAAATACAGATTTGGGGTTTTTTCCCTTAGACAATTCAGTAATCCCTCTAATTCTTGTCATGGGTATACTAAACAACTGTGGGCCAACTTCTGCACCTCTTGAATTTGTAAAGTTATGTAAAATTGGAACAATTACTAAGAGTTCTTGATAATTAAAAAAAAAAATAAATCCCATAGCAGGCAGCACATTCAATCATTAGAGAAGTGATAGATTTTAAGAGACAGCCCATATCACTGTAGGTAAGTACGTGCCTTTAGCACTATAAATTAGAAGCACGGTATCTGAGCAGTATATAAACTGTTCACATACCTCTTTTTGTGCCTAGCACACTGATGTATTAGTATTATGGAATATGTTTGTTCCATTCCTCTTTGGAACACAGCTTCCTCTCCACTGTCTCAGACATATCTTACCTTGTTCTTGGGGCTTCTGATTCACGAATACCCAAGAGAGGGCCTGTTGGCTGTGAGAGCTGATGTATAGCTTACCTTAGGGCTTAACAAGAATAGCAAGGCTGGATACCACCCAACACACTACGCCAGTTTTGGTTCCCAGCATTCTGACATTTTCTCAAGAGTAGGCCCAGAAATTTGTTGTCCTGATCATCAACATCCAGCTTAAATACAGTCCTCTTGGATCCCACCATTTTAACATTGTCATACCAAGATGGTTGATTACATTTTTGAAGGAGGAGACTCTTCTGCCTTATCTGCAATATGGCTAAGTGAGTCTCAGGGTCTTCCAGGAGAGGACATCTCATTCCTGACATGCCCACCAAGAAGAGGTGCTGAAGCCTGTGTAGTGCCTTGAAGATGAACTTCATTATCCTACTGAGGAATGAGTAATTGTATATGTTATTGAATACCATCTTACAGTATACAAATACTGTATTTAGTATCAAATGAGGACTCCAATCAGTACATCTGAGAGGAATAGTCAGTGACTTCCATTTAATTTTATGCAGCACTGTGAATACAGCAATCGTTTAGAGACCTGGCTTTGGGGCTCCAGATGCTTCAATAGGACAGTGGTTCAGTTGAAGACACCCTTAAATTAAGGGGAAAAATATTTCACTTTGTAGATGGATGAAATATCCTCTGCTTTGCGTTAGTTAAAGATTGTGGTTGGAGACTTACCTTTTTGCTAAGTTCTACCAGTTGTTTTCATGACTGCTTCCAGAATTGATTTACTCTCTAGCTCATTGATAAGGATGATCACAGAATCATCTAGGTTGGAAAAGACTTTGAAGATCATCCAGTCCAAACATTAACCTAACACTGACAAACAGCTCCAGGGATGGGGACTCCACCACCTCCCTAGGCAGCCCATTCCAACGCCCAACAACCCCTTCTGCAAAGAAATGATTCCTGACATCCAGTCTAAACCTTCCCTGGTGCAACTTGAGGCCGTTACCTCTTGTCCTATCACTTGTTACTTGGTTAAAGAGACTCATCCCCAGCTCTCTGCAGTCTCCTTTCAGGGAGCTGTAGAGGGCGATGAGGTCTCCCCTCAGCCTCCTCTTCTCCAGACTAAACACCCCCAGTTCCTTTAGCCGCTCCTCCTACGACCTGTGCTCCAGACCCTGCACCAGCTTCGTTGCCCTTCTCTGGACACGCTCGAGTCATTCAATGTCCTTTTTTAGTGAGGGGCCCAAAACTGAACACAGGAATCGAAGGGTGGCCTCCTCCAGCTGGCCTCAGCCCATGGCTCTAGCCTGTCCAGGTCTCTCTGCAGAGCCTCCCTACCCTCGAGCAGAGCAACACTCCCACCCAACTTGGGGTCATCTGCAAACTGACTGAGGGTGCACTCGATCTCCTCGTCTGGATCATCAATAAAGATGTTAAACAGGAGTGGCCCCAAAACCGAGCCCTGGGGGACACCCCTCGTGACCAGCCGCCAACTGGATTTAACTCCGTTCACCACAACTCTCTGGGCCCGGCCATCCAGACAGTTTTTTACCCAGCAGAGCATGCGATCATCCAAGCCTCAAGCAGCCAGTTTTGCCAGGAGAATGCTGTGGGAAACGGTGTCAAAGGCCTTGCTAAAGTCAAGGTAAATTACATCCATATCCACAGATCATAATTCTTTAAGCAGTGTCCGTTTTTGGCACAGCCTTCTGCTTCTAAACACCAGGTGAGGGTGTTTACTTTAGAGTCTGACCTGGTTCTGCTACTGCTTTTTCTCTTCTCCCTTTTTTGAGACAGTGGCTTTCATTGCAACTTGATGTGGACTAACTTCCTAATGGATCATTTAATCCTGAAGATATCAGTCATATATGTTTTCACCCTCCAACCTTGCTTATCTGACTATCCTTCACACAACAAATGGTAATGAATAGAATCTAGGGGCACAACATGGGCAGAGGCAAGTGCTATGTGGAATAAATTTCCTAGTCATGTTTTATTTAGCAGAATATATATATCCAAGATTAATTTCATCTTAGTAATAAAGAAAGGAAGACCTCTGAGGATTGGAAAGAGAATCTTGGCCGAGTGATCTGGGGGAAAAAGCTTTGGAATCTCCAGGAAAAAGAACTATTTTCCTCAATTTTCCCTCCAAGTCTATTGGAAAAAATAGCCCATTGTTAAAGAATTCTGTGTGTGTCAAAATGAGCATGAAGTTGATTTTAAAAGTAATAACTTACAGTATTGCATCCTTTAAGATGTTTTCTGTAAGTAACATTTTAGATTAAGTTACTTTGTTACAGAATTTCATAGCATTAAGAAATTACAATTCCTATATACAGTAGACTACATTTACCGACAGGTCCTTGAAGTGCTCTGTTAACTATTTGTAATGAGATAATCTTTCTATATAGAGTTGTCATGTTTGTTTGACAAGATTTTCTGTACCCATTTATTTATGACAGGATGATACTACTACAGGGATCGTATTCTTGATTTTTATTTTC
This sequence comes from Athene cunicularia, assembly GCF_003259725.1. Taxonomy (NCBI): domain Eukaryota; kingdom Metazoa; phylum Chordata; class Aves; order Strigiformes; family Strigidae; genus Athene; species Athene cunicularia. The sequence continues at coordinate 22,206,931 of NW_020799091.1, read as the reverse complement.
AATTTTTTTGTTCTGACTGAGGCTGACCAACTAGCAAACAAAAAACCCCAACTTTTAAATACCTCCATTTGGAACACAGATCCATCCCTAAGATTAGAACAAGTTGAAGTTATAAAAAATTTAATTTACTTTTTTTTTAATAACTGATATCAGTACTGTCTATGTGCTAGCTAAGTTATGGTTGATACAGTTCTTAATGAAGCATATACTGTTCACCTTTGATAAGCAAGTTACTATTGTATATATTTCACTTTATCCAAAGATTTCTGGGAGTCAGGGGTCTTATTTTGAGGGAAGAGGGAGAGAGAGAGACAAAAACATGTGTATGTGCATTTATATTGATTGTGTTTTGGAAACTATTATAAAACAAGTCCTAAGTAAGGAGGAAAATACATTCTTGTTTTATCAGGTGATTCTGGTGTCTCAATTCAGTTGTATGGGAGATACCATTCATAGTGTCCTAAGGGGAACACACTGGTTAAAACATTTTATTATTTTTTAGCTCTTTTCTCCTTTAAGAAATACTTGGGGTAGTAACTAAAGTTTGTTCCTTTAGAAGCAAAAAGGTTGGGTTTTTTAACAGCACAGCCTGAATTTGCAGATGCTGTTTCAAACAACCACATAAAGTATATATAGTGGTGGAAGTACTATTGTGCAGCTGAACTAAAGGGATTTTTCTGCATAACTACTTGCCTGTTATTGCCATTGTCAAGTCAAGAGATAATTTCCAAAGCTGTAGTCTGGCTGAGGAGGAGTAATTGCTTTTATGTATATTATTCAAGCCAAAACACACACTTTGTTTTCACCAGTGTTTTTACTAAAATTCAAAATTAACCCAGCATTGTTGCTGATAAAAAGTTATTTTTAAAAGAAAAAGTATTATGAAAAGAATAGTGACACCTGAGTGGCACGCAGTAAACTCTTGTCAGCTGAACTCCTGACAGAATCTGGCAGGATTTCAAAGTCTGGTTTGTCTCTAGTAATGCCATTAACATTTCAAAGGTTGATGATGTTCTGGGAATTACACAGGAGGGATTATTTTTTAAATTAAGAATTAGTACTCTAAAGCCTTGCCAGCGCTAGGAATATTGCAGCTATCTTGCAGTAGGTAAATGAACTATACATGAGACACTAAGTCCTCTATCAGACGTTTTGCTACTTTATCTGTACTGGCATAATTAAAGTATCAGCCATCTTTCCCCATAGTGTGAATAGGGCTGTATCAGTATAAAACTGTATTTATTGGTAGTTTATTTCAGCATAGAAGGAAACAACCTAGGAGGGCTGTCCCAATTCCAGAAATTGTTTTTAATTATATTTCACTTGCTACACCTGTATATACTATTTGTATTGGAAACCTTATACCAGAAGAAAGCAACTCCATTCTAGTTTATTTGCCCGTATCCATAGAACCCCATAAAAATTCAGTTTCATAGGTTCAATTTGCCTTTGTGGGCAAACTTGCCCTTTACACAGAATATTCTCCATCTATGCTAAAGGATATAAATGATGAGTGTTTTAACAATAAAAATGCATCCTCCTTTCTAGTATAAGCCTAATCTATTCAGTTAATACTAGAACAAGTACAGTTTATTGTGAATGGTTAGAATATTTCCATCTGGCTGCATGCACCAGAGCCCGTAGAGCAACTGTCCCTACCCTGAATTCTAGTTTAACTCTCTGCTGTTCAGTATGGAACACAATGTTTTATGTACTCTGATCAAACTTTCAACTGCTGTTTTATAGATCAATGTCTTGCCTTGCTTTTCTGCTGTGTAAATGAATCTTGTCCAGTATGTGTTACCTAAGAAAGAATTACAAAAGTCTTGCAAATAAGAATGATCTGCATGCACTCCTTCTATAATGTTGAGCAGATTCAGATGATTCCTGTTTTAAAGCTACAAGTGAGGAAGAGATCTTGATTCCATATTAAAAGGTGGGGAGGGGATCATGATGGGGACAAGACTGAAAATCAGTATAAAGTATAACCCTTCTACTCTAAGCCTGGGAGCAGTAAAGAAAGGACCTAGTCAGGGACTAACTAGCAGCAACAGAAAGAGCCAAAAGCCCCAGGACCTTTGACCATTCAGAGAACATTCACTAGCTTTAATAAGCTGTTCTCTGTCCTATGCTCACTGACTGTTTGTTCCACCCTCTTTCCATGCATTTTGCCTTTTTACATCTGCTTCAATCCTGCTTACTTCATGCTTCCCCCCCCCCATCTGCCCTCCTTATTCTGTATCTCCTTCCATTTTCTTTGCAAGCAAAAGCCACCCCCAAACTAGAACTACTGTTACATTTACTACAATCATGCTGTTTGTGCTGTGTGTGAACTTTTCCCCCATGCTGTCTTATCTATTTAGACTGTTGGTTTTTATATGATCAGGGGACTTTTTACTGTTCTGTTTATGCGCTGTCCAGCATAATGGAACTTCAATTTTCATTAGTCCTTAGAAGGCCTTAAATTTGATTAAGATTAATATTACTTTGTCCTGCTTTTTTAAAAAAGAAATCACTTCTAGGCAAATTACTACCCTTAATGATATAAGGTATATGAGATTTAACAGGATAAGATGAACTTTGTTCTTGCAGTTTTTCTACAGGTGAACCAGTGATTTAAAAGTATAATGTTATAACTGTGGTTATATTACAGTCCAGCATAATACAATGAACATTGCAGAATGAATTTTATATTGACTGTGTTTGCATTGCACTTGCAGTGGTTTGCAAATTGTTGGTTTGTTTTCCACGTTTTACAGCTTTTAATTTGCTTTCTAGAAACCATTTTGGTAGGTGTGGAATGTTTGTCAGAAATCTGGTCCGAAGCTTGACTGCAAAGCAAGCAGGGGTACTAATGATGGATATGAACGGATAGCTTAAGGATAGCAATGGATATGGCATCTTCAAAAGCAGTGGCATTCTGGTAAGAATTTGCATGTAATTTATTAAGCAGTACATGATAGTTCTCTGTAAAATGTGGTCTTATATCTCTCTGAAGATTTGTCGGATTGTTTAATGAAAATTTCTTTTGAAATGTGAAAAGTAGGAAGACTGCTTTGTATCGTGCAGCATTTTAAATTCTGAAACATTGTACAACTTTAGTTTACTTAGCAGTGACTTCCTGCATATTAAAAACAGTTAAAGTATCTTTTCATTTTAGAGAAGCAGTTAGCGGCCCTTTATGGCTCACTGTGAGCCTGCTTCTCTGACTATTTAGAACTGAGTATTTTTGAACTGTCATTTAAAAAAACCCCAGCTTTTTCTGCATTCAGAGTATACTTGGAGTATGTTATAACTAACCTCTGGTGCCATATTTCACCAGTACACATGTAACTGTTCTAACAGGTTCCAACTTTGCAGGAGATATGAAATACTTATTTAGTTATTGACAAATTAAACATAATTGGAAACTTTTAATCCTTGTACATATGCTAGGTTACTACACTGGTACTGCTTTGTTGGAAGTTTCATACTATTTAAATAATGTACACAATTATAAAATGCAAGCAGAAACACCAGTGGAAGTTCTACTGTAACTGAAGTAGAGTAGAAGTGGTTCTGTTTAATTTATCCTTTGAAATCACTTCGGCCAACATTTCCTTAAGCTAAATTTCTTGTTTTCACCAAAAGCAATTATTTTCTTATCAGTGTATATACTGACTTCTTGAAATTCACAAAGAATTTGTGCCTCTGTTTTTCTTCCTACTCTTTGAATCCCACTGGTGGTTGGTATATTGCAGTGGAACTGTTCTGTAACAGAAGGCAGTTCTTAAAGCTTCCCGTTTAAGGGTATTTTGAGGTCCTGGGTATGTATACAGTATGCAGAAAAGAGCAGCACAGAGACTGAGCATTCTTCTGATGAACTAGTTTCATAGCTGAGGTAGCTGTTCCAGCAGCATGCTACTTCCAGTGAAATTAGGGGTTTGACACCCTCAAGAACTCTTAATTTTCTCATGCCGTGCTGAAAGCTGTGGTGGCTCAGGAGCTGATTCACAAGCAGATTAGGCATTAATCGGATGGACAATGTTGGTCAGAGGGGTGGCAGTTAATGTCTGAGAGTAGTAACAGCATTTGGTCCACTGCGCGCTTGTCAGAGGCTTTAGCCCCTTTGAGAGGCAAAGATAAGGAGCTCATATGCACCCTTGTGCTAACACAGATACCTCCTAGGGACACCTAATGAGACCAGCAAAACTGCAGTGTATCCGGGGGGGGGGGGCAGGGGTAGTACTACCCTAGCTGACAGAATCCAGCTGCACTGTCCTCAGTTGCACAGTATAAACATGTACCATAACTCAACAGGTACCTAAGGAAGCATTAATTGAAACACAGTATCCTCACTAAGATATTGGGAGAGGAAGTACAGAGAGTGCCTGGTAGATGAACTGAGAGGTCTGTGGCCAGACTCCAAAGGCCTGGTGTAAGTGCACAAGTTAGACCTGAAAACATTAATGTAAGCAGTCTCCTCATTTGAAATTAGATTGATGTGGAAGTGACTAATAGTGACTTCTATTTAATATTCTTTTCTGCAACACTTGGCTTTTCATTTTTACTTTCTAGGTGGGTGGGAGATAAAATCTGGCCCTCAAAGCGCTATGCACTCATTCCAGTGCCAAAATGCAAAACACAGATCAGCAACTGTGATGTAAGGGATGAGGAAGCTAGGCTGCTTGCAACTTCTTTTTGCCAGGCTAATCTTTCCCTCTGATTCATTGCATGGCAAGTGCTTGGTTATTTATTTGATTTGTTTGTATTTTAAACCAATTTATGGGGAAGCAAGGGGGAAGGGGTGAGCTCTTCTTAGTTTTAAAACCCCTTCAATTCTGAAGAATGATATATGTGAAGAAAAACCTAGTTTGCAATTTCCATGTCATAGAGGTATCTTATCTGTAGTTGCAGTAGTTATAAAAATCAAGACTGGACTGTCTTTTTCTGTTGATCTTTTTCTAAGGTGACTGTACTGATTAGTATTGCTTCAAATAAAAACAGTTAAAACAAGTGATTGACTTGTGAAAGAGTTGACTGTCATTTAGTGTTTAATTCTTTTGTTAAATCATTTTTGTGATATTAACTTTATTTGTGACACTTTAGTAGGTGGAAGCCTGAGGGGGGAAATGTTATAGTTCTTTCACAATTCATTAGTTTGTGGATGTTTTTGTTATGTTGTCTCCACACTGAATGACTCATTTTAAATGAGCATGCCTGCCTAAAGGCATGCCCTCAATATTGCAGCCCACAGTGAAACTTGATGCCATTACATATAAAAATGTGGAAGATGCTCATACCCGTTTGAATCCTTGAGAAGCTTTGTGCATACTGGATATGTGTGCTATCAATTACTTACTCAATGTATTTTATTTCAAAAAGCTGTGTTTTACCATGTCTGATTGTTCTTTTTCACACAGTTGATTTGCTGAGTTTGTAGGCTACATCTGTCTTGTGAGCATAAGCTGGAACTGAGAAACAGTGATTTTATTTTTTTTATATAAAGTGGCACAGCTTCAGCATACTCATTTCTGGACTATTTGATGAGAGACTATAGAAGTATCTGCATTGCCACCTGTGTGGAACCAGTTGGCCTGTGGTTATCTTAGCTCTCCTTGAATTTTGTCTCTTACTAATTTAATTTTTTATTGTTTAATAAAAATGTGAAAGTCAAAACAGATTTACCTATTGGCAACATGTCATATAAATTATCACTTACATTAAAGAAGCTTCATACTGGTACACTGCAAGAAGCAGATCTAAAAACTGGCTCAGGGTTCTAGACCTACATTTCCTTAGTATCTGTAATATGGAGACAGATGTGCACTCACAGCAGCAAGATGAGAGGGAGAGTTTTGAAAAGCATGTGAAGTAAAATTTTTCAGATATTGTTTTGAATCTTTAGGATGGTTTGGGTTTTTTTCATGTGCTATGTATTAGTATTAACTCTAAGCCTGCATTGATTTGTATATTGAAAATATGTATATATCTCCAGAATGTTTGTTCTCTGGATGACAGACCTGTGGTTTTGACAGGAGTAAGACAGATTGCTGTGATAGAATAGATACAACATATCATGAGTCAGGTACTTTGGCTTTTAAGTAACATTCCTGTTTTACCATGCATAATATGTAGTGGAGGAGTTTATGCCAAAGGGAGCAGATAAATTTAAAGACTGAACTTCTCATAGATTTTTCACTTAACGCTACTCACGGCTGTACATTGTCTGTGTCCGTGTCCATTTTCAGGAGGAGGTTGTCAACGGTAACCTAACTCTACCTCCACTGATGTGGATGGAGCTTGTCTGGCCATCCCTTCCCTGGTTTGGGCTTCAAGACTGTAGACACACTAATGAAAACTGTGTCCAACTATTAAATTGATCACCATTTCCATAGGAAACACTGGAAGGCAATAAAAGTAGAGATTTCAATCCTGTTTCTAACTCTAGCAGCCCAGACCAAGTCTCTCAGGTCACTTAAGGATGTCTCACTGAAAGAGTATAAAAGGTATGAAGATATGACGGTACTACTGTTTTATCTTCAAGTGGTGTTGAAGTATAGGCAAGGAGAGGAAGGAGGTAGCAAAGTGAAAATACATCAGAAATGGCTGCTCTGGCCAGGCTGATGTGTGTGAGAATGGGGTGTAGGTGCAGGGAGCTGTATCTCTGCCTTCCTGTACAGCTGCGTTCGCTTTTAATAAACCTAAGTAGCAACAGCAAGCCAGAGACTGGGCGTGCTGGTCTATTCCACATCTACAGGTGTAAAAGCTGCCTCGCCAGTCTGTTCTTCCTGCAGTTTTCTCTGTTCTGAGTCTGGCTTCTCAAGATCCTTCCTTCACTTACTAGGAGAGATGCTGGAATCTTACTAGTGTATACCAGAGCACGTACAGTTTTAGTCCTCCTCTCCCTTTCCCGTTTCAGAGCGTCAGAGCGGTTTTTCTTTCCAGTACTGCGTGATGAAGGTGCGCAGCTCTAGGGTTAAGTTTAGGGGCTGAGTTTTGAGGCTCTAATCGGGGTTTCTTGTAAGCACGGGCAGGTTTGATGTCAGGTGCTGGAGGTACTGACCTTTTCCTTTTCCCGTTGAATCCTTTAGTCCTTTTCTCCTGGGGCGCTGGGAGCAGCACACGGGGGTGTCGCACACGAGCACGTTCAAGCGGCCTTAGGTTCCTCTCCGTGAGGTCCATACTCGAGTCAAACGTCGCCGGGGGCCAGCTGGCAGCTCCGTCAGGAAACTGTCTCCGTTAGGATGACCGGGGCATCGCCTCGGCAACGCCGGCCAGCGGAGGCAGCAGAGGCGAGAGG
>NW_020799091.1:22177936-22199599 GCF_003259725.1 Athene cunicularia | reverse complement strand
CTTGCGTCCGCGCCGGCGGCGGCAGGCGGGGTGCTGGGCTGTGGCTCGTCGCGCTGCCGGGCGCTGCGTTAGCCTGCGTCTGTGGTGCAGCCTGGGGTAGCCCACAGCTCGGGAGCAGAGCTGGCTCTGGCTCTGTAACTGAGTGGTGCTTTCCGCGAGTAGGCGGTGTTTGGGGTGCCCGTGTATTACTGTGACATTTCTACTGACAGCGAAGCCGTGCGGTTTGCAGTGTCAGGTGGGAGCGCGCTGTGCGTTGTGTGGTGCTGGGAACGCGCCTTTGTGTGCAGTGAGAACAGAGACAGGCTCCTGGCTAGAGCTGTTGGAAAAAGATGTGAAATAATTACAGGGGAGAACATTTAAAATGACAAGAAGTATTTTGTTCATTTCAGGAAAATAATTCGCACAACGTACAGACCAAAGGATAAGTACAATCTGAAAGTTTACCATGTGAGTTTAAGTAATTTTATTGCTTTGTTAATGTCGCTTTTCTTTTGTGCATATATAGCATAAACTTGGATCTTCCTTTAATGGATATTTAGCTGATTGTGGCAAGTGTTCACGTTCAAAAATGTGCTTTGTCTAATACTAAAATACCTTCCGTTTAATGCCTACACGATACCCTGCAAGACAGGTGTTCTGCCCTTACGGTAACTGCTGTGTATCCTGCTGAACTCTTTGCACTGTAATATTTAAAACAAGACGTTAAGAATAAGAGAGTTCTGATCATTAAATTAGAATTCAAGTGGAGCAGAAGCTGATATATTATCTGACACTTGCCTTCTGTAGTATCTGTCACAAAGTAATGGCTCTCTTAAACTGCACATTAATCATCAGCAAGAAGTTCTGTTTCAGTCTAAAACCTTTTATTACCAAATAAACAGCTTTCATACAATTGGAATGAGCAAGGAAATGTCTTTAACAAGAAATTTATTCCTATCTAAATGAAGTTAATTTACACCTTGTCCCAAATGAATTTAGTTTATTACAATTGCCCACCCTCTACTTAAAAAAGTGTGTGGGAAAGCTTTGCAGGGAAACCTACAGTGAAGTATATTTCAAGTTATGTATATTCAGTACATAATTTCAAGCATATAGTAAAATAGTTGTAGAAAAGCAAAATGTCCCTTTTATTTTAGAAAGTGATCTATTGACAATGGGATGTGTTATTAAGATGATCACAGGCAAAAGCTATACAACTGAAAGGTAGATCTGGCAAGTGACAATTCTTTTACTCAGGTTCCCAGCATGTGTCATCTCCAAAGCAGCGTAAGTTAAATAAGGGGAATAAATTTTATGTTACGATTTCCTGGTGGTAAATGGTCTGCTGCTTTCAGAACACAGATGGCAGGTATGTTACCTTTTGGGTTCAGAAGTTGTGTATTGCCTTTCTGAAACGTGTTGGCTTGCTTTTCTGTCTTTGCAGACAGTAAGATCTTCTTAGACCCACAGCTGTACATCGACTGAAATTCCCTTCTCTAACAGAACCAGTGCCCATGCCTACATTCAGGTGTCACTGCACAAAGGTTCTGTAGCTCTTTAAATTTCTCTCAAGTTTCTCTTGTCCTGGTACCAGCTGTATTCTCGCTATGCAAGAAAGAGTTCCCAGGCAATCTTTCTGGTTCTTTGTGCCATCTGTATTATTGACCTTTTGAGTCTTCATTTGTACCCTCTGTTGTACTGTGCAATGCTTCAGCCATTTAATTTTGACCTGTTTACCTGACCCAGCCACTGACTAAACCATGAAGTCCCATCCTTGCTCTGGCAGTGCTGGCAGCTTCTCCTTCCTGTTCCTCCACTATACCCCACCCCCAGACATTATTATATTCTCTTTACCTTCCCAAACACAGTGGAAAAAAGGCAAACAGAATAGATGAAGCCCCATCCTTATGTTCTCTTTCATTTTTTTTTCCTTGCCTATCTTATTAAAATGAAGACTCTTTGGTCTTTGAGAAAGAATTATATATTTCTCTTTGTAATGACTAATACAATGGGGTAATGTGTTTTCTAGTATATGCTGTGACATCATGCATTTAAAACTAAAACAGGATAGTCTAATCAAGACAACCCAGCAGTATAGTGGTGGCATACTAAGGAATTAACCCTTAAGCTATTTCTAGCTCCCTTGTTTGTGGGTGATCAGTAAGTAGTCATTTTTTTGGGTGCTTTTTAGCAAGATCTGTGTTGAGAATCCTTGTTAAAACAATCCTTTTAAAAAAATGTTAAGGGGAAAAATGTTAAATTTCAGGTATTTGAAAAATAGAGTTCTAAGAAACTGTCTGTGACTGGAAATCAGGAAAACCACATTTTAGATAGAACATACAGTGATGGACAAAATGAGTTTATAATCATGCTAATTTTAATTTTTCATGTATTTACCTTTATTGCTTACATAAGAGTTTAATGTGTCCAGACTTCAGTAGTTTTAAAATCTCCTGACTATGACTATACTGTTGTTAATGAGCTATTAATAGTATTTAATGCAAACTGTAGAAAAAGTTACTCTAACATTGTGAATAAAAGTTAAATAATTAAATCAAGTTGCTATTTCTTTTTTTTAATTGTTATTTTTACATAGGAGTTACCATACTGACTTAAACCATAATACAGTTTTCTGTTTCACTAGTAAATACATCCCAGTGCTTCAGTTGATGTTAACTCCACATAAGTTCCTTACTGATTTCATTATGTAGTAATGGGTTTGATCGATACTATTGTTGATTAGGGACATTGTATTTACATCAATAACTGAATTTCCTCGATAATCAATATGAATAAATTACATATGATGTGAAAAATGTTTCTTCTGATCAGTTTTGAATTTTCCACTCTTTAAATGTTTCTCTGTATTTTTTCTTGTGTTATAAGTTAGGAAGCATGAAATTGTCTGATCTGACCTTTGTAGAGCAGTTATTATTTTATATGTACATGTGTAATAGTCTTGATTTTAAACTTCCTAGTTTCGCTTCATAGAATATTTTCAATATTTATCATTGTTCACATTTGAGCCCTTTCCAGTTCTTCAGTATCCTTTTGGAGAAGGGGTGACCTGTACCTTGTGTTTTTTTTCTGGTAAGGTCACAGCATTGATTTTTGTAATTCTATTACACTGACTTTCTTCTAAGAAAGCAGCCAGTTTAAGCAGCCAGTTTTATTATTTTTATTTTGAATGTAGTGGTGTATTGAGCAGAGGTTTTCACTAAACTGTTGAAGTGTTCCCTTGGTTCCTTCCTGAGGCCAAAGCATCTGGTGTTCTTTCCCATTATGGCACAACTGATCTGATGAACAACTTCCATTAAGCAGAGGCAGTCCTACCACCTCCCTTGCCCTGACACTGGCATTCTTCTGGCCCAGTGATCCAGTACATGGAACTACATCATTAAAAAAGCAATCCCAGTCTTACCACTAAAGGGCTGATTTTTCTTTTGGTTTGCTCCCTGAGCAGGCTTACCAGTGATGGCTGCTGCTCTTGTTGCAAGGAGAATAGAGGAGCACATGGCAAAGGAAGGAGAAGGTAGAAATATGAATGTGTCCTTTCTGCAGTGACCTTCATCAGATCAGTTTAACTAGCATAAAACTATGCAGCATTGTAATAAAAGTATTAAGATCGGTATAAATGCAGGGTGGATGGAAATGTATACATTAAGCACAAGGTGAAGGAGTGAAACAAGGGGTTAAAGAAATGGCCTGTACTGATAAGAAGGACCCTGTTTCCAGGACACCATTCCCAGCAGTATCTGTGTGTAACAGCATAGATGACTTGCCAGCGGATGACCTTGCATCCTAACAGCAGGAAAGTGGCAGGCAGCAAGGTTGTAGTATACCACATACACTGTTCTTTTTCCTGTTAGCCAAACAGGAGATGAGATTGCAGGCATACATTTCAGACTTCCAGTCCAAACAAGGAAAACCAGACAATGGGCAGCAATATGGCCTAAAATTTATGGAAGGCTAGGTAATCAAGATCTTGAGGCAAAGGACTATCTGGTCACAGCTCATGATTCTAAAGGATATCCAAAAGGATCTTCTCAAAAAACTAGTTTTTGATTGACGATTAAGAACAACCCATTAAATGGGGTGAGGACTTAGTAGCTGATGGCGCTTGTCCTCTGTTTTGCATGTAAGTTATCCTGGCCAGACCATTTGGACAGATAAGTCTGGGTGCTTGTGAGTAAGTGAGCATAAGAGTGTGAGTGAATTAAATCTATGGGAGAATAAATTTCAGTGAGTAATGTGAACTTATCTGGAGATTTTCTAGGTAACTGTTACTGTCCCCCTGCCTAACACACTGAGTTTTATTACGCTGAGTTCCTTACTGTTGTGCCTTTAATTTGAAACCTCATAAAACACAGGCTGTTTTCTCTTGGATTTATCTCATTATATGTTACCTATCATCATTTAAACTTGATTTGGCATTTTTGGGGTCCACTTACTCATTTTGATTAGATGAACAGTTTTCCATGATTCCAAATAACCTAAATAACTGCCACGATTTTATGCCATGGTACTCACCCCAGTCGCTGGATGATTAACAACTATACCATAACATAGGACCAAATACATTCTTTTGAGACACTTTACAGTTAACTCTTTGCCATTAATGAAATCTATTTTAATGAAATATATAATTTAATCCAATATTTTGCTTTGTTTACTCTCATCGGGTTTTGATCTATGACTGTCTTAGGTTTTTTTGTTTGATTGCTTCAAGAGAAATTCTTCTCTTACTTCGTGCTTTGAAAGAACTTCTGTTATCTGGATAAATAGATCCGAAGCAAGAACATCAGCAGTAGCAGTTGTTCTGTTTCTTTTGTACTTGCTGATTGGTGTGACTTTTGCTTTTTGTTTGTACTAGGATTAGATTTCCAAATTTGTGTGAGACTCCTTTTGGATTCAAGTAACTTCTTGAAGCTTATTGTTTCTTCATAATGTTTAATATTTTTTCCCAGCAATAAGCGTGTTTTTGGAGACTCAGAGATTTTCTTAGCTTGTAAGATATATCTAGGGGGGTTGCTTCCCTACTTTGGGCTCAAGGGACCTTCTTCATGTCACTGAAATCTCCTTTTTAATAGGGTATATTTAAAGTCCATTAAGTGTAGCAGGGAGAAGTGTCCACTGTGGGGCATGAACTCTTTTCATATATGAAGGGGCTCCTTGTATTTCTTACTTTTACCTTACCAGTCCTACATTTTACCATTTTCTCATCAGCTGTTACAGAAAATAGCTTATGACATATCACACACATGACAAGGGTTTCCATGGTTTGTTCCCCCCACCCTGCTTCCTTTGCCAAAAATTCTGTACGCATCCTGGATCCACATGTACCGTCCCATCACTCTTATTCTCCCTTCTATTTCACTGTGTTCAATTGCTTTGAGGATTTGCCTGTCATTCAGACTGGGGAGAAAAGCCCATGTGCCATGAACACATTCATTGCAGGATTAAGGAATTTAGAAAATAATAAAGTTGATGCATAGCTGTGCATCTTCTACCTGACGTGTGCATAATTCTATGATAATTACACGATCAGGTGCTGTTTAATAAAATACTGTATAGCATTTTAGAACTGGTTTTGTATTGCTGTAAAATAGTGTTGGGCACTGAAGTTCCTGTGATGCTAAGGTACCACACAAACATGGGCTGAAAAGATTGTCTGCAATCCTAATGTTTGCAATGTAAATATAATACAATGGAAAAGAGAAAATAAACACAGATGAAAAGGGAAATACTAGGAGTTGAGGAGGAACATTTATACTTCAGGCATCCCACTCCTGTACCTAAATCAAAAGACTGATCTCCCTAGGCCATTTCCACAGCTTATCCGAAGACTAGTTCAGAGGACAGTTTGGAATATTATAGGAGTTCCTTCATCAAAATCACTCTCAACAGGAGCCTCTCTCCATTTACTGTATAGGAGGATCCATTTCCTACATCCCACACTTGCCTACTTCAGGCACTTAAAAATAGGTGGTGTGTATATACCTTCTTATTGCACATTTTGCACATAAGGGCTGTAGGGTCATCTTAGTAAGCTGAATTTCAGAGAAAACTTTGAAGAACAGCGATGAAGTATGTTTTCAGATCTTTAAGGGAGTTTCCCCAAAGTGTAAGGTGTAAAACAGGAAAAGGTGTAAGAGGTTTGTTTGTAAATATAACATGGGTGAGAGAGGAGCTGGAAGCTGGACTGACACTGACTGACAGGTGGGAGATAGGAAGCAAAGAGACACAAAAATAATCTCTGCATTTTTATTTTTTCAGTAAAAGGTGGGGGTTTTTGAAAGTGTTTTAGTCAAACACAAAATAATAAACAAATTGGACAGTATGATCTAACGGTCTTTTCAGCTTTATGTTTCATGAAAATTGGCCTGGCTTCAAACTTGAACAAACCAGAGCTGGCTTTCTGAAGGTGATTAAGGAACAACAATAGGTGTGGTGGTGATAAGCGAGGGAGGGCCTTGAAAGTGCAGACAAGTAACAGATATTACAGGAGAAGTCAGGGAGAGCTTTGGAGACAGTGGTATGTTCTCCAAGTGATCGACTAGGAAAAGGGTCTTTGCAGCCGTTTTCTGAATGAATGCGGGTGAGATTAGGCTGGATTTCTCAAAAGCAGAGAAAAATGTTGCTGAATCAAAATGTGATGATGATGATGATGATGATTGATAACCTGATTGAATGCTTCAGCTGATTGGAAGAATTAAGAAAAATACTATCTTGGAAATGATGCACTGAAAGTTTCTGCAAATTATTAATATGACTCTTAGGATATGGAGTAAATTTGGTATCTAAGGTGATGCTAGAGATACGTGTCTGAGCAGTAGACAGATGATGGTGTAGCTGGGCAGCTTTGCATGTGTCTCCAGCAGTTAAGTTATTAATATGAAAACCCTAGAGATCTGTCATCAAATATAATTGTATTGTTTATTTGATGGTTTTTTGCTCCTATGATGGCTTCCTATGTAATATTGTTTAGAATATTTCCCCACCTGCCACCAAGGACTGGACATTAATTGTAATGTCGCAGGGGAATAGTTAGCTTGAAAAGGTGTGGTTTGCGTTTCTGGGAAGGCACCAATCTTTTAATTGGTTTATAGTAACAATGAACACCAGGTACAGTAATTTCTTTACAATTAAGTTATTAAGTCTTATAATAACTAGACTCCATAGTACTTCAGTAATGTAATTAATTGATTCAGTTCCTTATTATGATCCTGCCTGATGATGTAAGAATTCTCCCTAGCAGGAGGAAGCTTTCAGTTTGTTCAAGGCTTTCATAGCCAGGTCCTGTACCAGCCACAGTCATCCTTTCTTTTCCCCTTCAGCATGTCCCAGAACTCACAGCTTGAGAAGGGGGACTGGAGAAAGAGCAGAGGAAATAACATCTGTTCTTGGCTAATTTTCCACTAGCATATTGTATGGGCATGGTAGCAAACAGGTGTGAATTAGAATTGTTTCTAGGCTTTTCTCACTTAAACTGGTGAGGCAACTTTAGTACTGGGGAGGCATAACCCAAAGAAAAAAAAAACAAAACAAACAGCTTTATATTTTTTCCTTGTTATTTTGACAGTAGATACATTTCTACCAAGTGTGGAAATATAAACTGTTAATGCATTTTTGCAGGAGAAAGAAGAAATATTGTCTTAGGTGTCTAGCAGTTAGGTGTCCAGATTAAAATATTAAAGTATGTAGTATCCTTGGGGGAGAGAAATTTAAAAATTGCCTCTCCTCAGAAATGTAACTCTTTGGAAAGGAATTTGCTATTAATAGACCTTCAGTAGTTTCAGATTACTCAGAGAAAGACCAGTGATGTCCAGGTAAGGCAGTAAATGACCTTTTGATTGCTAAAACTTTGTGAATTTGTAAATTCATGAGCAAACGCACTTCATGGCATGCCAGATATTTGTGGGCAAAAAGTGTGGGGTGCTGGCAGCTGGATGCTCACAGGTCTGGTGACCCTCTGCTCGCTGCTGGCTCGCTCAGCCCTGCGGCCGGGACCTCTGCCTGCAGGCAGAGAGGCAGAGCCCTGCTGGGGTGTGCTTTCTGCCCCCTCCCCGGTGCGCTTACTGAGCGGCAGCCAGGTTTTAGTCTGTAACTCCTTGAGATAAAATAACCAAAATATGACTCTATATTCGAAGTATGGTGGTACTAGTTTCTGACATGCATGTAGTATACAAGTGGGAATTCAACATTACAATAGAAATAAAGATTTCGATACCTATCCTGCGCTAACAACAGTAAGATAACGAAATCATTACCTTCTCCCATAGATTTTGGAAATCACATCTGTCTTGCATGTCTATGAGTTTCCTCATATGCAAGTAGTCCAAGTAAACTCAGTGTCACATCTCAGCAAAAAGGGCATCTTAATGTCCATGTGCATAGTGAATAGTGAATAAAAAACTTCATATGTAGTACTTTTTTTCCACCTGGAAAAAAATAACAATTTGAGGCCTTACTTCTCCATCAGTGCTACAGACAAATCAACATCTCAGTGAATTTCAGCTGTTCATGTCCTCACTTACCTTGGAATAATTTTTAAACTTGCTAATTTATGTCATATAAAGGATCTTGCTGCATCTTAAGCCATCAAGTAGTAGAAGTAAAAGTGATCAGAGATAGCTGATTTTTTTTTTTTTTTTTTTTTTTTTTGACAGAAAGTGTGTTTATATTGATTTGTCTGGTTACATGCTGATCTCTGAAGGTATAACTCTACTATAGTAAAAGGAAGAGCGGTATCATACTCCTGGACAACCTCATACTGTCTTTGGTTTGGCTGCCTCAGAGAGGTAGTACCAGTGAAGGTGTAAGGTGCAGTGATGGAAAAGGAAGGTGCAAGATGCAGCAGGAGGCACAGATCCCTTCCTGGGGTGGAGGATAAGTGCTGCTGCTGAAGTTCAGATGACGTGATACTCCACAGTGTAGCCTGTGGCTCTGTGTGCTTGTTCTGCCATAAACCTGCTGCCACTGTAGTGTTTTCACTGCCACTGTCACACTTTCCTATCGTGTTAAAGCCTGTATTTCAGTAGGCAAACCTCCTTACAAAGCAGAAATTTTTTTGGGATGGTATATTTTCTCACTGGCAATTGGGTATGATACTAGGTGTGTGCGCTACTGTGAGCTTTTATTAGTATGTTAGGGAGAAACATCAGCATAAACAGTGACTTCATCTAACACACTGCCAAGCTAGAACTTCTCACAACCTTCAAATGGGCATAACAGTGAATGTTTTTACAGAAAGAATATTACTTTCTGTCAGTTTTACAATGTTTCAAAATATGGTAAGATTATGTCATTTTAGGTTTTGCCTCTATGTTACTTAGAGACTAAAAAATCTACATCTTTAGAAAGTAAGAGCTGATGAAGATCAAAATATCACCTTTACTGATTTTAGACCACTTTATTTAAAATAATAAAACAAATTATACATAAATATGTAAAAGCAGCAGCACGCAGGAGGTGAGCAAATGCACTGCAGGTACTTGTGTTTGCCTGAAGGGGAGTATGCTTGTGATCAATTAATGCTGTATAAACCTCTAGATGTGAGATACCACTGCAGCCTTTCCTGTATCTGCAGCATTTTGTGGTAAAAATATAAATCTTGTAATGGTTTAGACACTCAGATTATTTTTCTGGGACTAGTTTGCTGTTTCTTTAATTAGAATTGGCCACTATGGAACCTGATTTCATCCTTTTTCTGCTTACATACTTAGGCTCTAATCCTGCCACGGGATTTGTTTAAATGGACCTCAGTAGACATGGAACCCGACTGAGTTAATGGGACTCTGGATGACTGCAAGTTTCTACTCTGAAGATCTGATTGTAGGCCTGAACCTAAATTTCTATTTTATTTCCCTGTCTATTTGCTTCTAATTCATGAAAATTATCCTACAAAACAGTATTGTCTGAGTCTCATGCACATCTGCTTCAGTACCATTCAGACACTGTGTGCTTGGGATGTTGTCAGACATTGTTACAATACTTCTGTTGTGTCATGTGCCAAAAACTCATTATTGTGTTATATTTTTACATTTCAATGACTTCCTACCTAAAATGGAGGAGATCATCACCTGTGTTTTCAGTCGTGGGATTTCTCTTAACTCAGATGTTGAAGTCAAAGTGACTGTGAGAACTCTATTCAGGTCATTTTCAAAGATGTTGGTAGATTTGGTTTTTATTTGTTGGACACAAAGTACACTTATTTTATTTTTCAATGTGCTATTTTCCTAGTAGCCTACTATTACTGAAAGCTTTCAGTGTGATGATACACTGTGATGTAGACCAATAAAATAAGTAGGAAAAGGCACTAACTTTTATTAGCTCTCCTGTTGCTTTTCTATTTCTGTGGCCGTGGTTACATGACACACTGTACAGCTGAGAGAGAATATTTTTATTTTTGTGAACCAGAGAATATCTTTTGTTTACACTGAGTATTGTTCCCTGTCCTATTCCTTATGACTGTGTTGGAGTTTCACCTAATACTAAAGTTAAATAGCCTTTATAGAAGCTGGAAAGGACTTTGCAAAATCACATTAGAGTTTAAGGGAAAAAATGGATATGCTCCATCTCTATGCATGTTAGCATTTATATTGTATAGACTTTTTAATACATTTATGTAGCAATATAGGCTGATTAACAGATTAAAAGATCCAAAACTTTCTCTGTATATAGAGAATCAGAAATACCTTCATTTTTTTTCTTTGTAGGCTTATTACAATGATATCTAAGAGCTTTACAGTATTTGATGAATTTGTGCATATTTTCCCAGAACAACAGAAAAGCGGAACAGCAGAAAAGCACTGCTGTCTTGTTTGACCAAGAAGAAAACCCAGCCACTCATTCAGTCAGTAGTAAAGTCAATGTTATTAATTGAATTCTACTGCTGTTTAACCTTACGCCTCCAGCTCCATTTCTTTCTCAAAAGCCAAAGCTTCCATTATAATCAGCTGCTTTGCATTTCTACATGAAAGGCCTGAGGTGTTTTGGTTTGGACTCCCAGAAAATGAGGAAGACACGGTTGGTGGCCATCTGCCAAGGTGCTTGGTCTGACTCGCTCCTCATTCACAGAAGCCGATGGCGAAGGCAGAGGCAGAACTCAGTGTTCCTGTGTGGCGTTCAACTGCCTTAACCACATGCCCATCGCACTCTTCCTGTAGTTGTCTGTCTTGTTCTCTGCACAACTTCTAGAGCAAACACATATACCAACCTATAAATAATCTAATTCGATGCACAATCCTGATTCATTTCCTGAGCAGCGTGTGTCCTGCACACACAGGGCGGCCGCGGTCCTGTGGAAAAGTTTAGCAGAGAAGATGGGGCCTAATATTAACGCTATTAAGTATTGAAACTTTGCAATGAAATAACATTCTTTTAATGTAGCTTGTTACAGCTGTAGCTTGAAGTATTTTTGACAAGGAACAGGGAAAACTGAATGCTTTCGTATCTGGTTATAACCATTTCCCTGCATCTGAACGTGAATATTTCAGCTCAGCGAAATTCAGGACGTCAGCTGGTCAGAGAAGGCTGGCCACCTCTAGGGAGGAAGGGAAGGGAAGGAAGAAGGCTGGGTAGCAAAGGCCATGGGTATGCTTGGTTTGCCTTCAGTCTCAGGGACTATTTGTGGAGAGTTTACCCTAGCTTTTGTTTTCTCTTCAGCATTCCGAGCCCAAGAAATGAGCTCCTCCAGAGTTTCTCAGTACAACAGATGCTGGGGGTGTGCAGCGTGTTGCTGTAGTCTGCTAATAGTGTAAATAAAGAAATAGAAAGCAAAAGTGGGTTGTTTTCCAATCAGTGTTTTTCTGTTGGAAAAGAAGAGGAAGTACTTCTCAAGTCTCCCAGTTTTATCCCAGATGAATTTCAGGGGCAATGATTCTTGATCTCAAAAATATGTAGCAAAAACTTTTATAACAGAAAAATTACGATCTCAGCTTCCCCCTTTAATCTTCTTTCTGGTCAAACTTTAGTGGAATGTTGTGTTCGTAAGCTACCAGTGATGGTGTGTAGACTCCAGTGACAGAGCAATAGTGCTGGGAATCACAAGCTCATCTCTTTTATCTTTTATGTTAGACTCGATTAGGCTGATAGGGTTTTTTTCAGAGAATTCTTGGCAGACCATGGGCTAGGTTTCAGTTTTTGTTAATGTTCTACCTTATCCATGGATGACGCTTGAGATTTGGTGACTAGGCTAGTGATTTGCTATGAGGAAAATAAAACAACCTCATGCTTTGCTTTTGCATATATTTCTCTGGTTTATGCAGTCTTCCCACAAGTAATGCAGCAAATTCAGATGTTCTGTAAACAGTGCCAGAGGTGATACTGAGATACATAGGTAATTAGGAAAATTTTGGTCAAGCCATTCACTAAAACTCATAAAAATCAAAATGCCTGCAAAAGTACATCAGTTCCACTGTCATTTTGTTGTAAAGAAAAAATGAAAACCCTGCTTTTAACTTTTTTTAATAAGGATCAGTTTTGAAAGTTTCACAGCTGTAGAGAAGTTGTGGGAGCTGGCAGAATCAGGCTTGATAGAGCAGAATCACTTTAAGCCAGTATTTCAATACAACCCTTCATTTCATGAAACCATGGTCTGAAACTGTTGCCTGTCATATCAGATATATTATCATTGATTTATTGTGTTACTTCATCTTATGCATTGTTTGTAACCTTTTGTCTGGGATTGTTTTTCTTTTATAAGGCTTCTATTTTTGTTGGGTTTGTTTTTTAGGGGATTTTGGGGGGTTGGTTTGTTGTTGTTTTTTTTTTTACCAGCATCTAGTGTGAAGGAGCCCTGATCCATGACTTGGCTTCCAGGTACTAGGATAATACAAGTAGTAATCATGCCTGCTGCTAAAAATTTTCAACCTTATTTCCATTTGCATTTGTTTGCCTTCAGCTTCCAGTCATTGATTCTTGTTACACCTCTCTCTGATGGATTAAAGAGCTCTTTAGTTCTCACTGTTTTCTCCCCAGGAAGGTGCTTTTACCCTGTAATCATTTTTTTTTTTTTTTTTTTTTAAAGCTAAACAGATTGAGCTTTTTATGGTTCTCATTATTTTTTCACATTTTCAGCTGATTTTTCTGTCTTTTTTCTATTCCTTCTCTAATTTTTCTATTAAAAAAGAGACATTAGCCTGTATTTTACTAGTCACGTATAGAGAAGTAAAATTACTTCACTAGTTACTCCTGTATTAATATGGTCAGAAAATAATGATTTTGCAAGGTCAGATAAAATAAACAACTATTTAATATGATTTCAACACATCTGGGTATGTCATTATTAGAGTCCAGAAAAGGATGGATCATTTTAAAAACATTTAAATGCTTCATAAAATTCAAAAGGGCTATCAAAACAGCAAGAGTGGGTGTGCAGGAGGGGTTGCAAAATTATTTGTGTCTTTGTTGAGGTTTTTAAGGAAATAGAAGTGAAATAAAAATAATAATTGTAAAGGAAGAATAATACATCAAAACCTTAAATGCTATGGATAACATGGTAATACGTACTTGCCAAAATTTTATAGGATTGAATGCAAAACCTTTGTTAGTAACAGACTATCCAGGCCACTGGAAATAGAGACGGTGAATGGTTGTGAATGTACATGTCCCTTACATCCATTTAATCCTGTGAGTAGCCACTTGCTTACATTTGGAAACCCTAGAACAGTTATGTGATCTGTTATGCTGTAATAAAAGAAATACAGTATCAAGAATTTCTTCTGTAATGCAGGCTATCTCCACTAAGTCATATAAGAGTTCAAACAATCAAAACCCACAGCTTCAAAGAAGCTCTTGAAAGTTTTACTGCTTCAGTATTTCATACCAAGGGAGTGGCTACTCATTTTGATTTTTATCCGTACTTTAGGACAAGGTTGAGTTAAATTTACCTTAAGGAGACTAAGACTAATCAGATGCCCGCTTGGTCAAAGCATTTCGGCCTACCCAGCGACTTTTATGCATATCATGCATATCAGCATCTGCATTGAATCCACACTGCCAGACCCACGCTTATCCTTCATGGAAACCATCAGATTTTCATTTAATTAAACTACAGACTGTTTAAACTCTGAGTGCTGTAGATCAGCTTCATGCAAGTTTATCTAACATTATGTCTTATACAAATTTGAGGTCACCACATTGACTTTCTGTCCGAACTGTCTTTCTTTTTGACTTGGAAAAGAATACGCCTTTCTGTTGTGGCAGCAATCCCTCAGTGAAACTTGGGGCATATTCAAGAAGAGAATTTGTTTCAGCAAAATTAAAGTTCAGGGAAACATGGTAAATGAGGGAAAAAGGAGAATTAAAATAATATAAAAGACTTGAAATCCTCTAAAACTCCTGAAAAGGGGGTAAAGGAGAATAAGGACAGAATAGAAAGCCAAATGGCCTCTAGTTAAGAAAGTACTAATCTAAGTCGACTACAAGTGTATGTTAAAGAAAAAGTTAATACTAACATTTTGGTAGCACTGAGTGACTTGTGGTAGAAGTTGTTCCCCTGCAAAGAGCCCTTTTCAAATCTGTTGTTGGAAATTGCTGAGAGAAGCAGGTATTCCCTTGAAAGATTTTAGTATCACAAGCTTTGTTGATACAAAGTATGTCATTTCTTACATCCTAGATTGCCTCAGTTTCTCCTCCTGAGTCTCACAAGTCCTGGAATAGAACCCTTAAATAAAGGGAAATGACTGCACTGGGAAAGAAGATGGTAGAAGAAACAGGATGATTATGATAGAAGCTGGAGACAGTCTCTGTAAGAATACTAGCATGACTTCATTTCTCTGAACGGTCATTTAAGAGGTGATCCTCCTTCATGAACCAGTAATAAATTGGGATGGCTGCATATAATGGTAGGTGTCTGACCAGTGCGGCACCCACTGGAGTATAATATATACTGGATAACCATTCTGGGGGTGGTGAGAGAGGGGTGGTGGCTGGAAAATTACTTTCCTATTAAATAGTGGTACTAATGTGTATTTGGTGAGCAGGTACAGCTGCCACAGTGCATTTTCTGTCTTTGTGCGTGAGTATGGGAAGAAGAAGAGGAGACAAAGGGGACAGAAAGGAGAGAGATGGAGAAAGGATAGCAGTTTTTTGAGGCTTCTGTTCTTGCAGGATATGTTCTTTGCCCACCTTAAGTGATTCACTCTAATAACGTGTAGTACTTGTGATCTTCCTTGAGCATCATATCTCACTGGGAAGTTAGCAAGTTAACAGAGTTGAACATGTGGACAATTCCTCGAATGAATGAGAAACACTCCATTGTCTACCATCAGGTTGTCAGGGATGAGACGGACACTACTCGGTGACAACCATATATGCTTGGATGTATTCAGTGAAAGGGCAAGACTGTCCTGTTAAACTATGCAAGTTCCTTTTTGAAGCTGTAAGCTAGTGGTTATTTCCTCCAGCAGTTCCTGTAACTGCTTGTATGCAGTGTAGACATCATGGCAGATCCTGCGTAGTTACCAGATAGTGATGTGTGCTGCATCCCCTATTTCTTTGGATATCAGCATCCCATAAACTCACATTATTTTCCTGTTTTGTGGAGCTAATACTGTGCTAGGATTTCTAATATTGGGGACTGTGTAGGGGTTAAGGTGTGTTCTGCATATTCAGAAGCAGATGGTTTAGCCTGTGTGGCAGATACAGATAGAGTCCTGTATAAAGGATCAGAGTACAGGTCAGAGTGATGTTTGTATATTGTGTATTTTCAGAAAGCATATAGATAAGGGAATAGTAGCTCTGTTCCAGCACTACACCTAGCTCAAGGAATCTTTCCAATTTAACATGTAGCACTGAGGACTATGTAAAGGAGTCCCGGATGTGAAGGAGCATATCTTGTTGAGTCTTCTGGGCTGGGTAAAACAGTAAGGAGGGAAATCTTGTGTATTTTCTGTCACTTTAGGCCTGATTGGATTCTGCCTGTTCAGGTGTAGAAGTCTAATAGCAGTGTCAGCATCAGAGACTTACCTGCCTCTAGGCAGGAGTAGGAGAGGCTGAGTACTTAACAACTTTAGAGGAGAGTGCCTGTGAAGGTGGATAGCAGCATGTTGGGTTTATTAGAAGCAACCGATAACTCTTATTTTGGTGGTGGAGTTGAGTGTACAATCACATAAATGGTCTGGAGATTTTGGAGAGGAATTGAATATTTGATGCAAAGTTTACAAAAAGTTGAAGAGATAGGTAGATGTTGCACTGATCTCAGCACAGCAAACTCTCAACAGGTTTCAGAAATAATGCACTTCTGGAAGAACATTTCTTGAACTCTTTTTTGCTGTTGAAGCTGAACACAGTTCCCATCTGTCTGAAATACTGCATTGAAAGCTTCACAGAGGCACTTAGAGAATTATGTGCTTATACATACATAAGGAGTAAGATGCTAAATGAATCACATGTCATAATAGTAAATAATTTCCATTATAGTTACCATGAAATGGTTACTTTCTATGCACATTTTTACTGTGAAAAAATGTTCATGTCATACTGATCATCAGAAGAAAAGTCCATACTGCTGTATCTTCATCAGTTTTGCCCCCTACATGAGCTGAACAGTATGGGTATACTTTTGCTATGGAATATGTTTTCTTGGGTACTTTACTGTAAATCTATTAATTCCTCAAAAAGCATACAAATCTTAATGCTATCCATTCCATTTGTGCTGTGTAAGTACTGACTCTGATTTATGAACTTAGGAGCTCTAGAAACAATGGGATTGTCTGCAGGGCTCCCATGTCAACAAAAATCAGATGGTTCGCACATGCAGCCTGGTGAGAAGTATTACAGCAGCACCGGTGCCATCCCTGCTCGCTCTCTCTCTCCCAGACCACTTCCTTTCATCAGCCGAGGTTACCTTGTCTGGCTGCTACTTCTCCTCAGCCACCACCTACTCACACATCTAGAGTAGCCAACCACAGTGAAGGGACGAATGGCCTTCTGAAACCCTCTTTAGGTAATGCTCACTAACAGAAGAGAACCAGCAATATATGCAGATTACTTGACACAATCTGAGCAAATCCAGCCGGAAAGGTAAAGAAAAGCACATTCCATGCAGTGTTACTATTTGCAGCCATGCTAAGTCTCATTTCTTTGAATGGAGTCATTCAGAAATGGTTTTAAGGAAATATTTGAAGTATCTCCTGAAGATTTCAAGTAAGACACTGGAGGAAAAAATTGTTGTAAATCTGCATCTAATAAGCAACTGAGAATTCTATTCATCTGGGCTGTGACCAGGCTGGCAGTGCCACCTCAGGAAAAGGGCAAATACTGCCAGTGATTTTTCCAAGTGTGCTGCGAACAACTCATTGTACAGCTGGAAGTGTCTGAAAACAACAGCGATGATCTAAATCACCAGCAGCTCTGTCATAAATACATGTGCCCAGGTGCCCTGTCTCTGCAGACGTTTTGCTCTTGAGCTGAAAGTGTAACATTTTTGTTGAGAAAAGCTTTCAGATCTCATTAAAAATAGCCTAATAGTAGCTTTGGCTGACAAGCTAGTTTTTGTTGTGCCATTTTCACCATAATATTCTCTTAATTTTGACCTGAAGAAACAGTGATCTCATTCCTTGGGAGGGAGGACAGAGTGACAAAATCCGGAGGTCCAGTGATGACACTGAATCTCTTCATTGTCAAAGTGAGCTATGAAATCATCTGCCTTCCAGCCAAAACCACGGGGGAGTAAGCAGTGTCCTTCACAGAAAGCAAAATTTGCAAAAGAAGGTGGTGACATGGAACAGCAACCTTCTTGCCCCAGGGGAGATGTTCTGCCCCACATCCTGCATTTCGTGCATCTCCTGGAGTTTGATGCAAGTTCCTCTTCTCACCTCTGTCAGCAACCACAGCGCCCAGGTGAGCAGAGACATCCTAAGATCTGGCTCTTCATATATGACTTCCTTGAAAATTCCGCTGGAGGACTCTCCTCAAGGTGTTCCACAAAGTTATTTTGGAAGCTGGGGAGAATGAGATCCCCACTCTGCATCTCCCTCTTTGATCAGGCTTCACTGCCAACCAGGTGGTCTGTACTTCCTGGGATTCTCCATCCTTGTTTGTCATTGCTAGAAGCCCTCAATTCTGAGTTATACAGGGGATGATCTGATTTGAATAAATAAAACTCTATATTCATCATTCAGTTGGAAATTTTCTGTTCCTACTCAGAAACATATTGTTTAGAAAAAACAGTTCTGTCTTTGGAGAGATACTTCTCTGTTATTGCTAAGGATAATGGAAAAGTATGTTTTAAAGAAAGGTTGAGAATATATAGCTGATGTTTCCACCCAAGTTCAGCTTGCCTTGCATGGAAAAGAAGTTGAACCAAAAGGCTCCTTACAAACATTTCTACTAGTTTTCAAGTAAGTAGCTATGAAGGATATTGTGAAAATTGAGATATTTGAAAACACATATCTAATGGAAATCATAGTCTTACTCTTGCTTTGCAATATACCATCCAATCTGTGTGACTTTTCCCAAAGCATACTCTAGTTTGCAAAACACCAAAATTACTAAATAAGGGTTTTGAAACTTCCTGTGTAGCTATATGTTTTGGTTTGTTTTTTGTTTTGTTTTGTTTTGTTTTGTTTTGTTTTGTTTTCCAGAAGAGTCATATTGGCCTGTTATAACCTGAACATTCTCTGGGTAAACCCTCTGTGTGTGAAGTCAAAGGTGGTTTGTGTTGTCCAAGTGATCCCAGTGACTGCACCTGTCATGTGGAGTGTAAGTGGAAACAGATTTGGACTTCAGTAAGGTTTGCAGAAGAAGGCATGTTTGTAAAGTATCAGAAGGGATGTGGCACAGCATGAACAAGAGAAGAAACATACACTGCTTCCGTAAAAAATGCTACCGTCTGCAACTGATGAGTTTTTATTTCTGTCGTCAAGGTCTGCAGAAGAAACCCACTGGAATAGGGAAAGCTGTACAGGCCTTAGCATATAACTAGCAGAGATGAAAGAAAACCTTTACAGGAATATGTCATGTAATCAGAATCTCTTCATCACTCACCTTTTACTAAATTGTTGGCTCTAGACCACAGCTGGGAATAAACGCCCTCCTTTCCTTCCTTTCAGATCTGGTTTTCACTGAAGAAACTTTAAAGAAGTTCAGCATATGCAAAGCTATCAGCTCCTACACACTAGGCCACATAAACACTTGTCCTCTACAGTTTTCCTCTGCTCTATATTCTGTGTCAAGGTTTAAACTTTAAGACACAACCCAGCCAAAAAAAAAGACTTTCTTTGAGACAGAAACATTAGTGTTCCTTGCTGTTCATGTACTTTAACCATTTCTGATAGCAGAACCACTCTCTTCAGGTGTCCATCAGCACTGCTTCACAAACAAGACAGTTTTAGAATTAGGGTCATTACTTAGACAGATCTTTGACTTCCATAAAGCACCCCACCTTGCCAAATGACTAATAATTGCAATAGAGGATTTGGAATTTGATTGCCTTCTCACCAGCAATGTCTTGAAAGAAGCACCAGCTCAAGGAGGAGAAATGTTAGGAAGCAACAGTCATAACCAAGCAGCAGCAACTGGTTTGGGCATTGGATCCAGAACAGAAATTACTGGACTGCGGGTTAACTAGGAGAATCATATGAGTGCTAATACAAATGTTCTGTCATCAGATGTGTAAAAAAGATTTGTGAAGGGGGCCTGTTCCTTACCTGTGAGGGGCCCAGTTAACTTAAGAAGACTTTGAGGAGAGATGGATATTTTCTTGGATGAGTGAATTGCCAAAGGACAAGGATAGAAAGTGTGAATGACACTCAAAAGAAGCCCTGGTATAAATGTCTTGAATTATCAAGTTGCCCTGATGCACATTCAGATGCTTATTGGGGGGTGGTTTGCATCTTGTGAGGCCGAACAGCCATCATCTTAACATATCTTAACATGTGCTGCCATTTTCTTAAACAGGAACCTATTATATCTTGTATAGAACCTATATATTACTTACATGGAACTTAATGGTACTGTGCACAAAAGCACATTGAAAGAAGTAAGCCAGTGAGGGGAAAAAAAAACAATTTTTGTTTCACATTGTCCAATATGACACAAATGTCATTGTGACACTGAGACAGGTCATCAATGTGTAGTAGCTAGCACTCTGGACCAAGACTTAGTGTGAAGAGTGTCATTGCACTCCATCCTCTATGGTAACTCCTTCTAGCAGATCAGCACCCATGGCCTCTGCTAGGGAATCTGCTCATTTGAGGCTTACTTTGGTTGTAAGTGTCTTATAAACATTTTAGAAATACCACCCCATTTAAAGAAGGAACAACAAGCACAAAGACTTGTCTAAGGATCGTCAAACAGTAAGTCTGTGGCAAAGCCTCTTCTGTGGCTTAATTCCTAGAGACAAGCCATGCAAAGTGTCCACTTGGGTGCATCTTCACAGAGTTTTATCATGACTCTTCTACTGATACAATTAAAATGATTCAATCTGTCTAACATGGATGCAAGCAAGTACAGAATTGAGCCATCCCAGCATAAAAGTGTCCGCAGTGAGCTAGTAATTATACTGGTTTCTTTTTAATCACATTTGTATTTAAAGAAAGAGGAAGCTAGTTTATTTAATTTAGGCCTGGCTGCACTGGAAATTGGTAGAATTATAGCTTTAAGATGTGGGTTTGGGGCTTTTTTTTTATTCTCAGTATTTGTACAGTTTTCCATTTGCATGGGCCTAAAGTTAATAGACTAGTATTCTCTTAAGTTTCTCTCTTACTAAGAGAAACTTAGTAAGAGAGACTAAGCAAGCAGTGTTGGGCTAAATGAAAAGGTACACTGTAACTTAGGGGCTAGTTTTGTTTAGGACCTTAAGCACAACTTCCTAGGATTCACTTTTCACTGTAGTTAATTCTTGCTACTGAATGAGATTAGGTGTGGTCCGACCAAAGAAAAGATAGAGACTCTAGCAGTTATTTTGTCAGATGATACTACTTTAAATTTTATTAGTGATCACAAATGGTCATGTGTGCATAGTTGATTTTGACATTCTACTTAATTATCATGTTCTCTTAAAATTTTCTCCTATCCATGAAGTTTTGGAAGGATTTGTGGTCTGACACACAAGGATTTGTCCTATTTTCATGTTTACGTGGCCTAAAAAACTTCTAAGATTGTGCAGACCATCTCTTAATGATACCTGCCCCTCATATTGCCAGTGTAACAAGTTACAAGGTAAGAATGGTTTTTAACATGTGCACCTCTATACAGGTCTCTTCATTCGAGGTTCTGTTTTTTAGTAAGCATACTGGTATAATGCCTTTCAGGGGAGGTCAGTGGTTTTGGATTTGTCACAACAGCACCTCTCCCAACATTGTTTGCACCAGTAAAGTAGAACTAAACAGTGAAGATGTAAAGGGGCATTCCTTCTGTTCAGTAGTCCTCTACAGGTGATTTGTACAGTGCAAGTGACCGTAGAAAAGCAGGGAGAGGAGTGGCAACAAAGGGCGGGGGAGACGTGGCCCAGATTGCCAGCTTTCCACCGGCCCAGCCTGACTCTGCCCTGGGCTGCCCGGGCCGGTGCATGGGGCATGGTTCCAGCAGCGCTGGGCACTGGGAGGGGCTGCCTGGCCACCCCGGCCTGCTCCTCATCACCCAGGGGGTTATGAAGAGAGCCGACACCTTCCGATTCTTGTCCTTACAGATAATTTACCAATTTCTGAAAAAAACAAACCACAACGCCAAACTACC
>NW_020799091.1:22169001-22175384 GCF_003259725.1 Athene cunicularia | reverse complement strand
GGCGCGGCGGCTGGGACCGAGGCGCTTTGTCCCGGGGCTGCGAGCGGCGGCCGGGACCGGGGGTCGCCGCCTGCGGGAAGCCGCAGCCCCGGTGGCCGGTTCCTGGGCATGTGCTTGCCGCCCGCTGGCTGCGAGCCCTCGCGTGAACACAAAATAAAACTTAAACAGCTTTTCCCCAATAACGGGACGTTTTGTTTTGTTTTGTCTTGTTTTTCCCCTTTCCTTCCCCCTCAGCAGGTCTCTCAGGGGACTTCTGCAAGTTTTCTTCTGCCCCCTTCGCAGGGGAAACGTCCAAAATGGCGGGAAGGAGGCTTTTAAACGCCAGCTCACGGTCGCAGCGCTTGGGTCGCAGTGCCTAATCCTTCCCACAGTCACTCCACGCCTCTGAAACTACCCTGCCCCGACCCCCCCGGCCCTCACTGCCTTTCCCCCGCAGCCAGCGCGAAGTGCCGCAGCCGCTAGCGAGCCCCGGGTGGCGGCTTGCTCTGGAAACATCTCCATGGCAGACAGGAGCGGCTGGCTCCTGGTTCTTCAGCCCTCTTGTTTACTTGATAGAAACTTCAAACCGGACGTGTTTAGTCACAGAGCAGAAATCTGTTTCTGTCTATCCGCCAAACCGATAGGAAACACTGCTTCTGTGGCATTACGGGCAGGCAGTGTGTGCACTTTTTTTAAACTTTTTTTTTTTTTTTAATTCCTGCTGAAGAGCAGAGTTTGTCAGGGTGCAAGTGGCTTTTTCCAGGGAGCTATGAAGAAATACTCTGAATGTCTGACTTGGGTGTGAAAGTTCCAGGAAGGTATTTTTCATTCCCCCTCTGTCCATGAAAGAGTCAGATAATCCTTGCGCACAGGTTTGCTAGTCATATGTAAATGTCATACTTTTAGCGTCCCTGGCTTGGTTATAACATGTTTGACTGAGTGCGGTGTTTCATTCCTGTATTTCTAGGTATACATATGAAGAGAGAGTAGGTTTTTGCAGTACGCTTCAAGGCACGTGATAATATATGGCATACAAAAATAATAATTAAAAAATAGATATCTTCTGCAAACAAGCAGCCAAAGGCTGCAGGGGAGGGGGATAGAAATATGGGCTTTAAGAATCAAAAAAAAACCCTTAATCCATAAAGCCAGCTGAGACAGGATACTCAGGTACTTTTTTCCTCCTCCTTTTGGTGCAATTTATTCCTTCAAAACATAGGATTAATACATTAGCAGTAACCCAGGAGTCCAGTCTCCACAGTGCTGATGCTAGTACTTCCCTTTAGATTGCTTAGAAGGGACCTTTCTGTTCACTGGAGACCAGAACTGCACGTTTTGAAGGCCTTTTGAGATTTCAGGTTGCGTGTGTCTTAAGTCGCCTCAGACAGCAATGGCAGAAGCCTTCAGTAAATTTTCCAGAAGAGAAACTTTTTTCTGTTGTATGATTTTGGAATACTGCTCCAGTAGATCTTGTTTAGCATGATCCGTTGTCATGGCTTACTTCTCACATTGATTTGTAAAAAGTAAAAGTTTTAAAGGTGTCTTTTTTGCCTTGTTTCAGAAATCATCAAAAATGGGCAAAGGTGATCCTAAGAAGCCGAGAGGTAAAATGTCTTCATACGCCTTCTTTGTGCAAACCTGCCGGGAGGAGCACAAGAAGAAACATCCAGATGCTTCAGTGAACTTTTCAGAGTTCTCAAAAAAATGCTCAGAACGATGGAAGGTAGGAATAATTGTTTAAAAGAACCACAAAACCTTACACGATTGCATTGTGTGAAATACTATTTGAGACTGTAAATTATTTCTTTAAAAGTTCAAGTTTTAGATAAGTACAAAGTGCAGTGGCAAGATTAGTGTTAACTATCCACTGTTCTCGCCTTACCTTTAGCTCCCCCAACTGAAATTTTGGAATGAATTTGGTTATGCTTTTGAATCTTTTGGATTCTTATGGGTCCTTTCCAACTTGAGATGTTCTATGATTTTAATTGCCTTCCAGACTATGTCTTCTAAGGAGAAAGGGAAGTTTGAAGATATGGCAAAGGCTGACAAGCTTCGTTATGAAAAAGAAATGAAAAACTATGTACCACCTAAAGGTGAAACAAAAAAGAAGTTCAAGGATCCAAATGCACCGAAGAGGCCTCCGTAAGTAGATTTCTAGTTAGTTTATCTTGTTTGGGACTGTCACACTAGAGCGTATCTATAAAATGGTCATTTTATCCAGGTTTAGGAGCTTCAGAAATACAAGACTGTGTGATTTTCCTGAGCAGTGGTGTACAGATAATTTGAAGTTTTAGTTAGAAATTACAGG
The DNA here is from genome assembly GCF_003259725.1 of Athene cunicularia. Taxonomy (NCBI): domain Eukaryota; kingdom Metazoa; phylum Chordata; class Aves; order Strigiformes; family Strigidae; genus Athene; species Athene cunicularia. The sequence goes on along the minus strand of NW_020799091.1, from coordinate 22,173,097 downwards.
GTTGAGGTTCAGGTTGGCCATCTATCTAAGGTGAAATAATGTCAGTCTTTAAAAGTGGATGCAGAAATGAGCAACATGCAGTTCTGCTTTATGTTTCCAATTTCTGTTAAGAGGGTAATTCTAGTGTAAAATGGCAGTAAAATATTTCAGGCCCCAGACCTGTTGACCTGGGCAGAATTTTTGATTGACGGTCTGTTTAAAATTAAGAGGCTTTTGCACGGAACAGGGTAAAGGTATGATCTTGCACAGAAACAAGCTTGGAGAATTAAAACTTCAGCCACTACATAAGACCACTGACTTCAGGTTCACCTAGTACTAGACACTAGTGTTTTGCACCAATGCATTTTCGTGTGTGTTCTTAACAGAGCTGAAGATGAAGGGAACAGGGAAGTTCCGGTGCAAGTGAATGTTCATACTGGGCTGATGCTGTTATCTGGAAACCCTAGTTTTTATACAAATATTGCAGCTTCACTGCCTTTAACAGTTCTGATGTAACATTTGTTCCCCTGGTATCATTCACTCATTCTCCTTTTATAAGATCTTTCTCTGCACGTGGTACATAAAATTTGTTCTTCTGGGGGTCCTGCCAAAAATGGGACCAAATGTGTGGCATTACTTAAGAGACAAGGATGATCAGGTTTTCTAAGTAGTTTACTGAGTTCTGATACCTTTTATTGTTATGAATGTTTGTCTGGCTTATAGGTGCTTTTTCCAAAATGTTTCAAAGAAACTTTAACAGAGGTCACAAAACTTTCTGTTATATTAAAGTTGAAAATTAAAATAATATCTGCGTTTTGTTTTGTTGTTTTTTGGTTTTTTTACCTCTGTAGTTCGGCTTTTTTCTTGTTTTGCTCTGAGTTTCGTCCAAAAATCAAAGGAGAGCATCCTGGTCTGTCTATTGGAGATGTCGCAAAGAAACTGGGAGAGATGTGGAACAACACCGCTGCAGATGATAAACAGCCTTATGAAAAAAAGGCTGCTAAACTGAAGGAGAAGTATGAAAAGGTAACGTTGACATTTCTGGAGATGGTTTGGGGAGGTCAGGCATCAATGAAGGTATTTTTTTTCCTTCTCATCTACTCTGATACCTGATTTGCAAATTATAATATGCTAATGACAAATGTCATATTTGTTGGAAAATGTCACTTAAGGGACCATATGGTTTATTACTATAACATTAAATTGCAGTCCTTTGTGTTGGAACTATTTGCATTCATCTGTAATTCAGGACCATAGGTGATGGTTTAAAGATAGCACGGTGTCTGTATTATTATTAAAACAATAGGTCACAGCAGTATGTGCGTGAAGTTGGTAGTATTAAGTAATACCGCTGAAGAATAAACCGGTTCTCCTGAATTTTGGAGGTATTGATGAGCATCCCTTAACATTCGGATAATTGATACACATAGATGCTTCTTTTAATTCATTTTTGGGATAATGTCAGAATACTAATGAGATACTAGCTTTAGACATGTGTTTTTCCTGTACCTATTTTGTGTCCATCTCCTTTCTAGTAATTAACATAGTTAATAATACATATGAAGCCTCATGTCATACAGTTTCTTGAATTACTAAAGCTAAATCCTGACGTCATAGTTGGAGCCCTAGAAATGTGTTGCATACACAGGGTAGTGCCACATGTGTTTTTATTTCCAGGGGCAGATTCCTGTCCCAATACAAGGAAAGTAAGGGAGGAGAGGGGTGCCTGTTAGCCTCTCCTGATGATGCTTTACAATGGGTCAGCAACCACCTATAGCTAATGTATACCGTGTACAGCCATTTGTGTGCCGTGACCTTCCTCTGAGTATTTTTCCTGCTGGCAGACAAAACCACTTCAAAATTGTAGCACTGTAGTGAGCAAGGTGGCCCCTTTGAGTCCTAATTATGTGCTGGAGAGGAACTGCAGGTCTAGAAGCTTTCCTATGTTGTCCTTCCTGTGCAGCTTAAACTCTTCAGCATGGTAATTGTTTGTACATACAGCCAAGACAACTCATAAGAGACTTTTAAAATGGTAGAATTACTACTCTTTATTCCCAGATTTTTTAATCTTTGTATTGTTTTTATTCCTTGTGCTTACAAATGTGGTTTTAGGGTGCAGTAATCTCAGTATTTCACTTCTTGGCCTTTGACTCAGTGGATATCGTATCTTCTGAAAAATTCATGCTAAGCTTTAAGGGGTGTCTGAGGGAACTGTAAGATTAGTGGTGTAATGTTTACTGAGTGGGGAATATTTGAAGATTTGGACCATTTGTGTAAAGGTGTTGATGTTTCTCTGTAGCCAACGTGTTTAAGTCTTGTAGATGAATTCTGTTACGTAATTGTTTTTATTATTTTGGCACAAAGTTGGGAAGTCTTAACGTTTTTTCTGGCTTGGTCTTCCAGGTACAGTTTTGGCTTCCCTATAACAGGAACTGAATTTTGTGCGTTATAAACAACTAGAATAAATTTATTGCATGCAGAAGGTGGCACTGTCTACCCTTTAATCAAGTTCTTATACCTTTTATTTTGTAAACTTCTGTTAGGCAGAATTCTGTATATGCCTCTTTGCTGAGCCATAACGTTGCAAATATTAGGCCATGTCATTCTAACCTGTTTGGGATGGCTAATTACAACTTTATACCTCAAACAAGGATTTTCCCGTGTGTTTCTTCAGGCATTGTAGAAGGTAGGGCTAGAAAGGGGACTTAGGAGATCTCCCTGCTTCATTTTCCTCATGGGGTAGTGGGCTCAGCTGTGCCTTTACCATCCAAGGCAGCATCTTTTCCAGCCCATTCCCAGGAGCCTAACAGTGGAGATTCCTCAACAGCCGTAAGCAGTGTGTTGCAGCGCACCAGTATCATTTCTGTGTTGGAGGGTTCCCCTTTCTTTGGCATTGGGCCTCAGTTCACCTTGTAACTGAAGCTACAGCTCCTGCTCCTACCCCTGTGGATGTGGAGAAGGGGCAGGTACTGGGGTGACTCTGTTTTCCCAAGTACCCTTTGGAAGTTGCACAGAGCTCTTGCCTGGTTAAATCTTTGAGAGATTCTTCCTGCTTTTCTTCTCCAAGGATATTGCTGCATACCGGGCCAAAGGGAAGGTTGATGCAGGAAAAAAAGTAGTTGCCAAGGCTGAGAAGAGCAAGAAGAAGAAGGAGGAGGAGGAAGATGAGGATGAAGATGAAGAGGATGAAGATGATGAAGAGGAGGAAGAGGAGGAGGATGAAGATGATGATGATGATGAATAAGTCTCTTTTAGAGCAATTTCTTTCTTGTCTATAAAGCATTTAACCCCCCTGTACACAACTCACTCCTTTTAAAGAAAAAAAAAATGAAATGTAAGGCTGTGTAAGATTTGTTTTTAAACTGTACAGTGTCTCTTTTTTTGTATAGTTAACACACTACCGAATGTGTCTTTAGATAGCCCTGTCCTTAGTGGTATTTCAATGGCCACTAACCTTGCCTGGTACAGTGTGGGGGTTGTAAATTGGCATGGGAGTTTTAAAGCAGGTTCTTGTTGGTGCACAGCACAAATTAGTTATATATGGGGATGTAGTTCATTTTTCATCTTCAGTTGTCTCTGATGCATCATAAAAGTAATTGTTGTTATGTTAACTGAATACCACTCTGTAATTGCAAAAAGGAAAAAAAAAGTTGCAGCTGTTTTGTTGACATTCTGAATGCTTCTAAGTAAATACAATTTTTTTTATTAGTATTGTTGTCCTTTTAATAGGTGCCCTTGAAAAATCATTCTTTTTCTTTTTTCTTTTTTTTTTTTCTTTTTTTTTTTTTTTGAGGGGAACTCATCTTTTGCTTTATTGAATGCCCGTATGGGATCACGGGAGTATTACAGTTTTCATCTTTCATATAACCAGCTGATAAACAAAGCTTTGATCTGCATACCCTCCATAATCATGATAGGGTAAGAAAAGAAATATATAGGCATATGATGAAAGAATATTATTCCGTAACTGGAAACAAAACGAAAAATTCAATCTCAACAAACTGATACTTGTTCAGATTTTTGTGAAATATAATATTCTATTGAGTTGCATGAGTTTACCAGTCTTGGAGAGTTGAGAAGTATAGAGTTCAATTTTACAGAAATTAAATACTTGGGG
>NW_020799091.1:22099567-22168951 GCF_003259725.1 Athene cunicularia | reverse complement strand
GAGGGAGGGAGGGGAGGGAGGGAATGTTAAATTTTGTCCTAGAAGGACCCATAGGAGGAGTGTATGTCCATCCAGTGTAGAGAAATTTACATGTGTGACTCCGTTACCATGTAATGGAAGTTGTATTTGTAAATCTCTGAACACTCGCAAGCGATGAGCGTACCTAAAATGTGTAAAGTTAAAAGCATGAAATTACCATATTATTTTTTGGTGACAGGTCTGGTAATGGCCACGGGCTTTATACCATGAAACTCTCCTGGTAGCAAATGGCCCACAAGAAATGATTTTTCTTTCTAAGATTTCTATAAATGGTACCATTATTATTTGTTAAATCTATGTAAATTCATATTTGTATTCTTGAAATTCTAGTTTTAGCCCTTTAAACAAAGTTGTATATTGTCTCAAATTGAAAATGAGATAAGATGTATTTTTCCTGTTAGGTTTTATACCGCACTCTTGATGTTTGCCCATTTTTAAGTTAAATATAGCTGTATGGAAAAGTACATTTTATTAAATTTTGCATTAAAAAGTGAAATGTTTATGGTATACCAACAATGTCTAATTTGGTCAAATATAGTTCTCTTCCAAAACCAAAGCTAAGGGTTTTTTTGCATCTTTAGTAAAACTTCAAGTGCTGGCAACTGTAACTATTTTCACATATACCTGCTTACCAGTTTGGGGGACAATTTGGCAAAAAAAAAAAAAAAAAAAAAAAAAGCATTCTTGTAATTTTACACGCTTTTGTGATGGAGTATTGTTTTGTTATACAATTTTGACTTTCAGATTCTTATTTCAATTTGCATTTATGTATAACTTCAGGAGAAATATTGAACATCTGAATCCTGGATGATACTAATAAACTAATAATTGCAGAGGTTTTAAATACTTAGTTAAATGGCTCACTTACTATCCTAAGGGTTTGGGGGTTTTCTTGTGTGTGTTGGTGTTTTCAGATCTGTACATCCCTGCTCTCTGATTCAGACAGAAGAATGATGCTGTTCACAAGGTCTAGGTATAGAAAGCTTAGGACAGGTAGATTTTTTTTTTTTCTTCAACTGGATATTCAAGTGCTCATAACTGATCACAAATAAATTTTCCGTGTTGAAGGGGTTTTTTGTTTCCCCAGGTCATCAGAGGAAATTAGACATGTTTCTTGTTCTTGGGACAAACATACTTAATGAGATCCCTGTAATCTTGTGCCTTTGTTCTCGGTGTTTGATGTTGGCAGAAGTAACCTAGAGGATTCAGCCAGTCTTAAAAGATGAGTAGCAAGTTCTTGCCCAGCAGCCAGGCATGGTCTTTGCCCTTTATCTTTGGGGTTAGCACTTGATAACAAACAGAGCATACTCAAGGCTGAAGAGGGTAGGTAGTATAGTAGTTGTAAATGCTACTTTCTGAGGAAGAGAGCCCCCGGTACTACGCTGCAGAGGCCAGTGATGGTTGGGAGGTGTACCAGAGCTCTCCAGGGTGGCCATGGCTTTCGTGAGCAGTTGGTATGTGCCTGTAAATCACCTGAGCTTGCCACAGGTGTGTTGTGTTGGTCTGAAGGCTTCACTTGTGTCGTCTAGAAAACTTTTGGAACAATGAAACTGCTATTTCTGGAGAGGAATACCAGAGTTAGATAGATTAATTCTTTTAAAATAAGAGCTTCTGAGAGTTGCCGGAAGGGATCTCCCTGATCCCTGTCTGTGGTCCCCTGTGAGCTCCAGCAGTTAAACAATCCTCTTGATTCTCAATGTGGTTAGGTCAGACTTGACTACTACAAGATTACTTGATTTGAGGTCAGTTATTGATAACACTTTTGCTTGAATCTGCCTCTGCGTGATCTTTAAAAGTTGGTGCTTGCTGAGGGATAATGAGCGGTGAAATTGTAACTTGATTAGGCAGTGGTTCCCTGCAAGGGACTGGACTGGACAGCTCTGGCATTGCTGTTGAAATGAGTTTCCTAGGACCTTAACATTCACATAAATGCTTCATGCAGAGGGAAAAAAGTCTTCCTGTTCTAAACAAAAACAACAGGGATTGGTTTGGGGAGAATGTGAATATTAATAAGTGGTAGTTATGATCTCTTGAATGCCAGATGAAGCCATACTGATTTTCTGGTCGTTTATCTCAAGTTGTTCCTGAAGGGAGCTGCAGTTGCCGCCACATGCTTTCTAGGCATGCTCTAATTCTAAACTGGTTTAACTAAATGTATGGACAGTATTCATCCCTTCTGTGCTTTCAGCGGTCACACCAGCTCTAGCAAAAAGTTGGGCTGATTTAACAAAATGTTTCTGTCCAGGCAGACTGGTCCCTAGAAACCTGAAGTAACTGGTATCAAGTGGGTGAAAAGATTTCTGCAGCTTAATGAGGGTGATGGTGGCACTGCTGACACTGAGCCCCTTTACAGCTCTTTTTATTGCTGTAATGAGCCCATTGCAGAGGAGAAAAGGCTGAGTAATAGCTTGGTTTAGGCTTGCTAGAAAGCGGAAAGATGGGTGTGAGTAACACTGCCAGAGGAGGAGACGGGCAGACTGCAGCCACAGCATTAAGTTCTCTAGATGGGTGACAAGCCGAGCTTGAAAAAACCTTTCCTAATTTTCTCTACATTAAACCTGCTAGTTAAAATAAACATTCCTGTTCTGCCTTTCCAGCTATAGCTGACAGAAGATTAAAGGAATAAAGCCAGTGTACTGCTTTATTATAAGTTACTCAATATTGGGATTGTAACGGACATGGCAAAATACAAAGTAGTACTTAATATAAGAGACAATTAATTTTCACCATTTCCAGGCTCTGCCAGTAGTAGCTGACCAGCTACAGGCTTTTTTTAGGACACAAAAGTATCGATCATTTTATTACTAACAGTAAAACACTAAGTATTTTGAACAAACATTCCTTCATTACGTTCTTTAGCTTACTATCAGGCTGTACTTCACTACAGATCACATCTTTTGGGGGCTGCTTTAGAAAATATGTGGACATTTTCCTTTGGCATGCTGCGATAGACATTAGTTGAGCCCCTGAAATACATTGAGGGACGTTCTACAAATGAGCTAGTCCAATGCAGTGCCTAAATGTGGGTGTTTATCAATAAACTTTTCCTCAGACTTTGCTACTGGATTGCACCATAGATCTGAAAACCACTTTGAGATGGTATTAATTTAGTCTAGAAAAGGTTCACTTTAAATTAACACAAGCCTTCATTCCAAAATAATGTAGACAAGCTGTCAGACTTTCTTCCGATGTTTGAGTAAAAAAAAAAGTAAATCTCTGTGAGAGCTTTATATCATTTTACGGAAGTTGTCTTATATTTTTGTTTTGTATATGTTGTGCCCCGACTTTTCTTTTGACAGTACTTCAAGCAGAAAAGCAAAGATGGATTTTTTTTTTTCCCCAATGAATTTGTTATTAAGAATGAAGGTCAGATTGCTCTTATGGCTGCTTTGTGCTGTTGAAAAATACAGCGTGGCTTCGGCTTCGAGAGCACCTAATTTTGAAATCCGTCTTGCTGAAGCAATTGCTATTAGAGGTGACCCGCAAGAGAGACAAGCCTTCCCTTTTGCCACTTTATGATGGAATAAAAAACTTAAGCTATAAATTAGCTTAGTCTACCTGTTTGCTACATGAGAAGCTCAAGTCTTCCCTGCAGCAGGAGTGCTCGAGATCAAGCTTAAGCGGTGAGACAGCAGAGGAGCGAGCAAGATGTGCGAGTGTGGGTTTTTAGCTTATATTGTTAAAATGCATTTGACTTACATGACAGGAATCTTGCACAAAGGAAGTTCATCCTAATGCTTCCAGCAGCCTTTTGTCTATTAAGGCGGCAAAAGCTCAAATCACACATTTCTGACCTCCCAAAAGTTCTTCAATAAAAACAGGAAAGACCAAACACTACAGTCTGAATGCCTGGAAAGGACCCAGCTCCCTGCACACCTTACAGCAGCAAGAGGTCATTCAAAAATCAGGGGTATCGAGGGAAAACTGAGGACATGTGCTGTGATGTTTGGCAAGTGCATTTGTTATCGAGACTAAAATAACGTATTTGAAGAAACGTCTGGGAAGAAATTCCAGCTGAGGAATGATACCCCTGACACCCCCCTGCTCCTTCACAAACTGAACTGCAAGAAAGCAGCATGACTACTGCCCTTTTGGGAATAAATTCTCCCTCGATGAAGTGCTGGGGTTGACCACAGTGTTCCTCAGCCTGCCCAGAGGGAAAACGCCTGTCCCCTAAACTACTGATGATGCAGGCTTGCAGCAGCTCAGGGGTACCGCTGGCAGCCGGGGAGGGGGTGGGCCTGGCAGCCCCCTCCTTGCTGCCACCTTGCTCCTGGTGCCAGGGACATGTTGGGCATGAAAACTGTCCCGGGGAAGGACAGTGCTGAAAGGCTGGCATGCTCCTGCCCACGGCTGTGCCATGCAGAGTGTAAGTGGTGGGTGACTGGGGCGAGGGCCTCGTGCCTGGGTTTGAAATGGAGATGCAAAGGGAGCGGCGTGGCGGGCTGCAGGTGGGGGCCACAGGGACTAGCCCTGTGAAGACAGCTACGCAGTAAAAATCAAAATCACAGCGCTCTTAAAAAAAACGCCACCTCTCAAATTTGTGTGGTGATGATTCCTGGAAGAGATAGCTTGCAAAACGTGCTTTAGTAAATGATTGAATAACAGTGACTCATGTTTTATCAGACTTGACTATAGCGGCACTTACGCGCGTTTTAGTTCTGTTGACACACATTTCTAGTGACGCCTTCCAATAAGGTGCTGCGAACAAGCACTATATTGTAAAACTGATACTGGAAAATGCAGGTGAGGATTGATCACAGCCTGAGCCCCTCATTGTGGGAGCAGCTTTAACAGTGGTTTTGGGGACAGGAGATTCAGATTTACTCTACCAGCCACTGATGGTGAAGTGCTGGTGCATTTCTGCTCGCAGAGGGCTGGCAGGCACCGCACCCACCCGAACGTTGGGGATTTTGCAGGACTGACCCCTCGGGTCCCGCCTGGGGCTGATGGCTTGTCCCAGGGTCGCACTCCAGGATGTGTAACTGGCTCCCGGCGGGAGGCTGCCAGCAAACCCACCTGCCATAGGGACTAGCTGTGACTGAGCCTCCTTCCAACGCCCTTTCCTTTGAGGTGAAAGAGGGAAATGATCTATTTTGGGGGAACATTTGTACCAGATGTTCAGCAATGGCAACACCATCTCAAGTGCGGCACACGCTGCCTCCGCGCAGCAGCACCCGGGCTTGGGCTCTGCCCGGGGGTCACCCGGCGGTGCCCCTGCCCTGCCTGGCATCCACCCCTGCCAGCCCTGCTCCAGGGAACAGGAGAGAGTCTGCTCCCCCCCCGCTGCTGGGGGCTGGATCTGTGCTCCCCATATTGGACAGGAGGGTTGTCCTGCTGCCCCACCATCCCCAGGCAATCGATGATATTCCTGTGGTGCCAGGGGTGCTCAGGAATGCCCACCAAAGCGTCCCTAATGCTGGGAGCAGCTCCTGCCTTCCACAGACCCCCAAAATGGGGGGAAAAAACCATCATATTGGTGCTGCCACAGGGTGCAGCATCCTCAGGATCTGCTACTGCCCAGGATTGGTGTCCCTGGTCCACCAGCCTCAATGTTCCTCTTTGAGCCCCCTGTTTCTACTCATGTGGATTTTTCTTTCCATCTGAATCATTTAATATGACTTGGGAGCACAATGGAGCTGTGATTTTTTTCGAAGCCGCCAGCCTGCAGGAAACAGAAGGTCTCTGAATAGAAGGGAGGCTCTTGTTACAACTTCCCTCTTATTTACTGTTCCCAGTAGCAGAGAAGTAAAAAGACAATGAATGAAATGGAGGATTAATCATGCGTAGCACTGAAATATAAACACGGAGACTGCAAGTCCCAGAGCACCGCTCTGAGCGATGGCTTGTACCTACAGTGTGCAGAAACCTCACAGCATGGAAACGTCCTGGGTTTAATGAGAACAGGCAAAAGGCAGAAGCGATTACTTGACAGACTTTTTTTTCAAAGGCAGACGTGCAAAATGTGAATTTTACAGGGACTTTTCTCTGTCTGTTCAGCATGGTCAAAACTTGAGTTCAAGTTGATATCCCCAGTGCTTAATCATCGACCCGTGACTTTTGCAGAGGAAACTCCCTTTTTTCTCATTTTTCTGCACTAATTTTAGAACAATAAAAGTTCAAGACAACTCCACCATCCCAGAGAATTTTAAAAATGCTTCAGAGAGAAACTACTGTGCTGCGGTGTGTCGCTTTGCTCCTGAAAGGGGTTGTGGGCATTAGGCTCACTACCTTTTGCTCTTGCTTTTGGGTTGATATCCAAGCACTGGCAGATTATTAATCATATTCCTTATTTATTTTTTGGATTTTTTTAATTAGACATTTACCTGCATTTGATTTCCAGCTGTAGATTTAGAGAATTCACACCAGCCTTTGCAGAGATTTGAGTACCTCAAGTTAATTGGTAATAAATTAACCTCGGGAGAAGCTGTGGCTCTGTCACAGGCTGTTCATGTGAGGCAGCTTATGTGCATACAGCTTTGTGAAAGTCTTTAGTGAAGCAAAATGTAGGAAAAAAATGTGAAAACAGGGATGTGTAACACAATTCAAATTGCCTGAAATGTCTTTAATAAAAAGGTGGTTTCTCTATCTGAATATCTGCACCTGTCAGGTAAGTACTGTTGAATTTTCTGGCCATTGGATGCTGCATTTAATGTGAGAGTTGAGGCGAAAAGGACAAAGCAATTGTAAAACTGATAGGAAAGTTGCTCCCGAGCTTTATTCAAAAACCACAAACCTCTGAACTGTTCCTTTTATGGTTCTCTTTAGAAAACATAAACAAACGTGAAAAAGTTAATCAAAATTTATTTGGACCACCTGCAATAATAAAATTGAAGTGACCTAAGTCTGGAAATACCACAATATGCCTGTAAGTGAATATAAATGCCAGAGCATGCGATACAATTAAGCTAAAAACAGACCCAACTGATGTGTGTTAATACAAGACTTGAAGGATTATGTGAATAAAAGTCTAGATAGCCAAACCTGCAGTGCTGCTTAACTAATCCCTGCAGTAACCCTGCTACCGAGCATTTGCCCAGGCCTGAGACCCCAGAGCAGGCAGCAGGCAGGCAGCAGGCAGGCAGCAGCCCTGCTGAAGTCTCCTCCTGCCCTTGCCCACACAGCTGGATTCGTTTCGCTTTCTCTTTCTGCTGTGCAGGACAGAGTTGTGGCTACCTCTGTCAATTATTCACACTGTTTGCGTGGAAATATATAATTTTAAAATTTTTTTTTTTTTATATTAGAAAATTTTTTTTTAATACTACTTCTAAGCGTATGTTGGTGCTGCATTAAATTAGTCAGTGGTAGCCTTTTAAATCCCTTTCTAAATACTTTTTAAGAGGGAAAAGAGACACATGCATCAACATCTCAGCTGCAGCTCCCATGTTTAAACATGGCAAAGGTGACGCCAGCCTGAGCCAGATGAGTGTCCCTGGCCAGGAGGGGAAGGCTCCCACCACCCTGAGCCCACGGCACTCATAGCCTTCAGGTGACTCCTCTCCAGAGGCTTGATTTGCCAGCAAATCCCTGGTGAGGAAGAAGAGGTGGGGAAGATCTGCCTGGGGTCTCTGGTCATGGTACAAGTGCTTCCCAGAGGAATCCTTCATTGCTTGCCCTTGATTTTATTTATTTTAGGGTAATTAGTAATGGAGAGCTCCTGAGCAACCCAAATTTGGACAGTCTTTGGAGAACCAGATAACAAAATTGGGGAAGAGTCTGGTTTTTTCTCCTTCCACCTGCTACAGCAGATGTTGGAGGATCTCAAGCCAGGATGAGGGTTTGCCACTGCCCTGCTGGGTGCCCTCTCCAACCACGCTCCTGTGGTACTCCTGAGCTGGGGACGCTGGTCCTGTCTCAGTGTTACCCCTTGAGGATGCACATGTCAACTGCCTCAGGAGGTCACAGAAGCTGTGTGGCACTGGCCAGCCAAGCCACACGCTGCCAGTGCAGTTTAAAAGCATGTCTCTCCTGAAATCTGCAGTCCCTCAAGGTAGTGAAATACCTAGGTTGACTGAGTAGTTTGTCCCTATAAAAATCAAAAACCTCTGCTCCTTCAAGACCTACATCGTACAGAAATTATCTTCATCACGTGCAGGTGAATTGCTGCATTCGGGAGGAGCTGCAGTTGTGATGGTGCCACCTGAAAGACGGTATTCTGGGACCGGGAGCTGCAAAACGTAACATAAACCAGTGTGGCACTGCAGGGGGGTGGTCGGAGTGGGGCACAAGTAAGGCTGCATGGAGTATTTGCACTAAAAGCCTGGTGAAAGTCCTTCAGTTTCATATTTCATTGCTGTAACCAAACTGACAGATTTAACATATTCCATCTCTGATGGCTGATGGAAACTGCAGGGATGTTCATGGTTCCAGATACTCAGGGAATTGCAAAGGGACAACTGTGCGAGACAGTGCGGTCCCTGGGCCTTGGCCTCCCCCACCCCCCCACACCAGCCCCATCCTGCCCCATCCCTGACGTCCTCATGGCCCCATTGTCCCCACAGCCCCTTGTCCCCTGTCCCCATGGGTGGCAGGTGGGGACGGGAGCTCTTGGCATCCATGGAGCACCTTTTGGAAACCCAGGATGCGCTGCCTGCCCACCCTCTGCTCATTCCAGTGTTACAATTTTGTGTCAGACTTGTGGCATCCTGCTGCTGGGTCCCGTGATTTCAGACCTCCTGGACAGTCATCCCAGCACTCATAAAGGCATCTTCCCTGAGGCCACTTGAGTTCATGAGAATTGGGAGATGTTAAATGAGCTCTGAGTATGAACTGAAATGCCTCCGTAAAATGCTAATAAAATGTGCTGCATTTTTTTTCCCTTCCACCCCCGGCTTTCTAGTTTCAGAACATTGCTAGCAGAAATTCAATGAATCTTCATGATAAGATTCCTGAAGTCTGTAGAGCTTTGACTGCTTTTGGACTCAGTCGTGACTTCTCTAGCAAGTCACTTGGAAGTTCGTATAATTGCCATAGTACAATGGATTTTAAAAAACCAGACTCTATCTTGTTATAAAGTCTGAGGGCCTGTCCCTGACAGGGTCCTTGCAGGCTTTAGTCTCTGTGCCAAGGCTGCTGGCCACAGGACCCCCCGCCAGGAGCCGTAAACCTCACCCCTCAAAATTAAGGGAGTTTCTAAAAAGGGAAGGTGCATGCTCAGTGTCTCGGCCAGCCAGGCTAAGGAGGAGATCAGGGAGAGGGGCACAGGCTGCTGCCCCCTATCCTGCCAACTGGCACCCCACGCCTCTCTCCTCCGCGCCCGCTGGGACGGCACGAGTAATCTGAGCTGCGCGCAGCAGTGACGACTCCCCAGCATTCTGGGTGTTTGATCCGAGGAAATCACCAGTGAGCCAGGAAATGTCAAGATTACATCACAGCCAGAATTTCTGTAAAGCCCTGAAAAAGAACTTGTTAAAGCCCATTTCTCTGCAGCGTGATACCAGCTGCTTTCGTTTTTGCTTTGCATTTCAACTTTACGGGAACAGGCGGGCAAATCCTCCCCCCAGATATCACTTTACTTTCATCTCCTTTAGATTTACAGTGCTTTTGCTCGCCGTGGCTGGGGCTGGAGGAGTGAGTCCCTGCTTTGCTGGGCCCCTGCTGAAGGGGAGATGTGCGGGATGCCCGTGGGCCACATCCTGCAGCTGCTGGTGCATCCGACTGCTTCAACACCTGAAGCCCCCGACGGAGCACATGCATTGGACCCGTGGGGACGGATGCTGGCTGAAGCCAAGCTTGTCCACACTGGGAAAGAACAGAGGGTATGTGGCAGTGGAGCCGCCAGCCCCTTCCCTGTGTGTTTGCTCCTGTTCTGGGTGGGCGCCCCAGGCAGCTACAAGGAGGTACCAAAACTTCATAGCAAAACTGCACCTTGTTATTGCACTCATTTTGCAATACTGTTAAGGAGCATCCAACAGAGTATGTGACCCACACATGTTTAATTTCTTTTACAGTCTCTGTTTTGATATATGCTGGATGTGTTTTTATAAAACGAAGATTTATTGGAACCTGGAATTTTATGGCTTTAAGGTTCAATTGAGTCCAGATTGCGAGTTTCTCCTTTTGGAAGATGAGGAGAAGGTTTAAAAGAGCCTGAAGAAGCGTGTTCCGCCTGTGGCACTCATGAAATTCTAGGCCAAGGCTGACACCTTTTCGCTTAACTTCTAATATAATGTCAAAGCAAAAATTTACTATCAAATATTATGTCTTCCATATGCGATGCTCTGCTGCAGATACAGATCATGGCAATTGTGTTGGGCTGCTTTCTTTTAAGTTATTATCTGTGCCATGAGAAAGGCAGGATTCAGTGCAGGATCCAAGGAAGAATGGCAAGTCAGCATGAACTCAAACCATGCATAATTAACGATAATGTCTCTTCACTTACAAATGTGTGCTCCTGCTCTCGATTTTTCTTGTAAAAGGACAGCAATGCCTTTGCTGCCTACAATGCTCAGGAAAGCAGCGTATTTTTAAAACACATTTAGTCCTGCAGGAATATCTATTAAACACGTTCCATGTATTTATATGACATTAATCATAAACCAAAGTATTTTCTTGGATGGTAAGCACAGCTCAGTAAAGAATAACATCGGTTCAGAAGAAAACTCAGCTCCTGTTTTGTACCAGAGCAAACCTGAAGTTTGCTCTGGGGAATCTGCCCAGAGAACTGGTAGATGCCCCATCCCTGGAAACATTCAAGGCCAGGTTGGACGGGGCTCTGAGCAACCTGATCTAGTTGAAGATGTCCCAGCTCATGACAGGGGTTTGGAGTAGATGACCTTTAAAGGTCCCTTCCAACCCAAAATACTCGATGATTCTATGAACTAAGTCCATTGCCTCCTGCAAAGATATTTTGCCTGTGTGTCAGGCCATGCACAAGCAGGGCTGGCAGTCCTTGTGCTGTGGGGTTTGAGTAAGAGAAGGCCTTATGGGTGCCAGCTCGGTGGCCTGCAGAAGCCAAAGTGTTCATCATCCACAAACAACATGGCAAGAAAATAATGAAATGCTGTTTTTCTGCTTTGCTACCTGTGTCAAATGGCCTTGAGTGCTCTGGTAGGAAACAACCAGCATCCAAGGAAGCAGAGACTGAGTCCAGCTCTCTGGTTACCACAACATAAGTAAACAAACAAGTTTATCACAAGTGATGAGGGCATCATGCCAGTTTCAGTTGAAATAAAATTAAAAAAGAAAAAAAAACCAACAAAAAACAAACCAAGAAATTATTACAGCATGAGGAAAGTTCTGAATGAAAATGATTGTTCATGCGAATACCAGAAATATATCTTGTCATAAACTTGGGCCTCCACATCTGCTTCACCACCAGAGGATTCTTTATAAACAGCCTCTTTAATTTTATCTAACAGCCTGTTCGCAGACATGCAGTCCAAAAATACATCTCCTTTTCCTCCTCGCACTATCCTGAGCTTGGCAGGGCACCAAACATGAGGTTCAGCTCCTAGTTCAAAAAAGCCCTTCTTTAAGCATTGACTCTGAGCTTGATTTAATAAAAGTTCTGTTCGGCTTCCTCCGGGCAGCCCTAATGGGATGCAGAGCCCTGCACCTCTCGGGGGCTGCTCCAGACCTGCTCCATGTTGGGCAGTAAGATTGTTTTATGGTGAAATGAAATTACTCTGCAATGGAGTTGGGGAGCAGACTAGTGTTTTCCAGCGTGTCTTCTCCAAGGGGTGCAGAGCTTCGCTTTAGATCCTCCAAAAATGGGAGTGAGCGGGCATTGTGTGAAAAGCGGAGCAGAAGCCACAGTGAGGGATGCCCTGGTGCCACGAGTACCCAGGACCCCCTCATGCCGGCCCTGTCATCCCCAGGGGAA
This sequence comes from Athene cunicularia, assembly GCF_003259725.1. Lineage (NCBI taxonomy): Eukaryota > Metazoa > Chordata > Aves > Strigiformes > Strigidae > Athene > Athene cunicularia. The sequence continues at coordinate 22,157,088 of NW_020799091.1, read as the reverse complement.
CAGAGGGAAAAGCATCAAAGCCCCTAAAAGAGCTTCCAGCCCGCCGAGTGCCCAGGCAGAAGGTGCATCTGCCAGGTCCCCAGCGTGTTATTGTGCTGCTGAGCACTGGTAGGTGCCCCTGAAGGAAAGACCAGGCATTTTTCAAAATAGGGATGTTACAGTGGGGTTTGTTCCCAAAAGGTCCCCCCAACACCAGCAGCAGAAAAAACACCTTTGTGCCTCCTGACATTGATATTCCCAATGATGATTGCCTGGGAAAGCTGGAAGGGATATTGGCTGCCTTTTAAGACAAGGGCAAAAATGGGTGATGGTGCCCTAGAAGATGAAAAACCTCCCCACTGTGAGGGCTGTGCCATATTGCAGGCCCTACCTTCCAAAGAAATTAGTGCGAGAAACACTGTGTAACGTAGCATTCACTCCAATGCAGGATTTAGTGCTAATTAGCTGGATAATTGAAAACATTTTAGAATTATCCCATTTGACAAATGGAGGAGTGGATTTTAAGCATCAAAATTTGCAGCGATAAAGAAATATTAATGACCTGGTGCATCTTGATGTCCAGTGGAAGGGGATGTTTAATAGTTTCTCCTTATGGTTCAGTTGTTTTTTTAAATTACTTGGAAGCTAAAACAGCAGCAGACATAACCACTACTGTTGGGAGGGGTGTTAATAATAAGTAGATTTTATTTAGCATTGCAGCAAAGGATTAAATGGAGTAAAATAAAGAAGAGAGGAGTTTTCTGAGTGTTCAGCGAGGCAGGTCCCATTGCCGAGATGTGGAGGAGAATCAGCAGAAATGTCCCAGAGCCCGTATAGTAACACTAATGGAGGCAAATTAGCAGCACAGGTGTGAACAAAAGGGAACCACTGCTTGTGGCAAAGGATGCTGGCAGGTCTCTAGTGATGGAGGAGGACTCTCTCAGCTGGAGTGGGAGATGCCGGTGGCACCCTGGCGTTTGCTGTCACCTCCTGGGATGTTTTCTGATTGGTCCTTGTGGTCACGCCAGGGTGGCTCAAGAGCCTTGTGCTGTTCTGCTGCTGGTCCCCAATGGCGCTTGAAAGGGAGAAGTAGGTTTAGCTGACATGATGCCCAGCTGTGAGCCGCAGTACACTGATCCTTCCTTTAATGTACTACAACAGGGATGTAATTCAGCTGTAAATTAGACAGCATATATTGGAAATCTTGCCATTTTGTAAATCACATTTTAGAAGGTATTTTAGTTATATCTAAGCATCCACTCACTGGCAGTATCAAAATGCTAACGGTACCTGTGTATGCTCTGCAGGAGTTCCTGACATAACTGCATTTCACATCTCCTTAGCATGGGTTCAGATAACTCCAGACGTGGGGTACACGTGGATCTTCCTGGCATCTGGTTTTGGCCAGTCCCATGGCTAGTGGAGTCAAATGGAAAAGCCGCTTTTGAGTGAAGAGGCTTAGAGGAGAGCAGGATGCGGGCAAGCACAGGCACCGCTGCCCAGGTAGGTGGTGGAGCTGCCATCTTTTGAGAATTCCCCAATTTGGCTAGTTGAGGCCCTGGAAAAAGCCCTTTCAGCCTCAGTTACTGTATCTGGAGCTTGCAGGCAGTGACAATCTGTCTCTGAGCATTTATGGGATGCCCCTCAGAGCCCTCCTCGGGCAGAGATGCTAAAAGCCTCCCAGCAAAGCCTGGAGGAGCTGGCTTGCCCCAGCCTGACTGACGCTGCAGTACGAAGGAGGGTAGGAAGAAAGCTTGAAAAAGTCACACCGAGGCTGCAATTTCCAAAGCAGTGTGAAGGAACTGGATGCCTTTATGCCCTCCAGCTGAAACACTAGGTCTTGGCTGTTAATAGACTATGCTGTAAATGTAGCATTTCCTTTACCTAATCATGGACAATTAGGGGGAGGCACTTGTTACTAGCCAGGCAAAAACCTTTTGTCTGCAGTGGCGTTCTTCCCCATGGTGGAAAAGAGCAGGTTTTGGGCAACCTAAGACAATGTGGCCATAACAGCAGCAAAAGCAGAGGGAGACACAGCCTCAGATGAAGCTGAGACAGTAAACAGAGAAATAACAGTTCTGAAAAGTCCATAGTTTTCCTGGATTCATTTCCCTCCTTTCCAAGCATTTTGCTGAGCACTACAGGATTCAAGCCATTATTATTTTAAGAAGTTTTTTTGGCTTTTCTGCCTGCAAAAATAGTCATCACTTGTAAATTGAAGGCATCGATGTCTTATCTGGTCTGCAGCCAGAGGGGCTGGAAGCAATAGAAGAAGTGTGAACTTTCTCCTTCATCTCAGAGAACATTAACTTCAAAGCCCAGCCGTAAACTTTCAGATGTAATGACTATTTGTCCAAAGGAGAAACACATCAGCTTGATCAATGACTGAAAGGTATAAAACACAGAGATTACATTTGCTAAACACTTGTGAAAAGTACATGGTTATACTTGGGTATGTGGGGGGGTGATTGATTACTGAATTATTTGGGCAGGCAGACCTTAGGGGCAGAATCAAAGGTTGTCGTGGTTTGTTGTAGGTCCAGCATCGAGTGGTTTCTGTCCCTAAGGAGGCTGGGCTGCCATGTCAGAGCTTGCCCCAGCATGCCGTTGGGTGCAGACCTTTGTCACTGAGTGAGGACCTTGTGGCTGTGTTTGCAGCTGCACGACCCCAACGCTTTTCCTAATAAACTGTGGGAGAAAACTTAACTTTCAGCTGCTCAGACAAAGTGTTTGAGTCCCACCAGCACTTTCTCTTGTGTCCTCACTCAAGCTGTGTGAGCGCCGACCAGAGGAAAAGCCACCCTGGGCACAGCTGCCTCAGCCCCTGAGCATTGCTGAGCTCCAGGGCGCTGGGTCCCTGGGCACCGAGCCCAGGCAGCCCGGGAGTACTAACAGCCGGGCAGGCAAGCTCAGAGACTTCAGACAATTTTGGTAAGATTCCTCACATCTTTACTTCTTTTTTTTTTTAAAAAAAAACCCTTTCCATTCTTCCATTGAAAATTCCCTGGAAAAAAAGAGAGTAAGGATGTATTTTTGTTTCCATGGTTTGCATACAAGGAATCTGGAGGGAAGAAAATTTATATGATGTGACTTTCTCCCTAAGGTATCTACTGCACATGCGCTTCCTGAGAACATCTCTTGTCCCCTCAGCCATTAGGGCTCACATGAGGAGCCCAGACCCCGTCCTCTTCCTGTGTGGTGAGTGCATGGTCCGTGTCCATGGCACACAGCACTTGGGGAGATCACTTGTGGAGTGTAGGATTAATCAACTGTTTGGTGAAAGCATTTTTAAAAAGAAGTAATTGGGAGAACTTGCTGCTAGGCACTGGCTCCTGCTTTCTGGGGCTCTGGGGCTGGGGATGTGGTCCAGATCTTTGTGATTCCTGCCTGAGGATGAAGAGAAGAAAGTGCTAGTATATGAAGAGATATTTTGAAAGGTCTGTAACATCTTCTGCCAACATCTTTTTTGAATCAGCCCTGCGTGAACAAGCAAGAGCCCAGGAGAACCATGTCATACTTGCAGGAGATCCAGGCTCACTGGGGTGCAGCTCTGCATGGGATGAGGGATGGAGGGCTGCCACCACCAAGGGAGCATCACCTTGCTTTCCCTCTGCCCTGACTTGGCCTGTCCCCTCATCCCTTTGTGAGGTATCGAAATACCTCTATAGGGAACCAAAGAGCAAAACTGAGCCCTCCTTGATCACCATACATGCTTAGGTCCCCAAATCCCTAACCCCAAAGAACACCTTTGGCAAAAAGACAAGAATCAAAGGCGGAAACTCCCCTCCTTACACCAGTTTGCATCTCCCAAAATGTGTTGTTGACAGGCAGCCTGCTGGCAGCAGGACCACAAACCAGCTGGGCAGCAGGAGGCACTGACAGGAAAGGCAGCACTGCCCCGCTGCAGTGTGCTGAAGGGTGATGGCACTGGCATGTCGAAGGAGGCAGGCAGAAAGCAAGAGAAGCAGGTAATCATATGAAAAGATTAACCAATTTAATATGTCTTGCTCCTCAGTCTTTGGTACACCTTCTTTGCTCCATTCAGTGTCATGGCCATGGGTGTCCTCTCAGGGGGGATTTTTGGAGTAGATGGAACTGGACGTGCTCTGACCTCCAGGAGGTGAGTTACCAAGTGGCCCTCTCCCCCTATGACATCCCAAACTGAATTCCTCCTGGCACTCTGAGGAACAAGCTTCAGGGACAGTCACAAAGGGCTGGAGCTGGGGGTGGCAGTGGGGTTGAGATGGCATACTGGAAATGTAAAGCACAACCACATACTGAATCCATCTGGTCACCCTCCTCCTCATGGCACATCACCTTCTCCCCCCCTTACGCCCCTTGGTCACAATGGAGACCTCAGGGACAAGGACAGCTAATGGAGGGCAGTGGTGAGAAAAGAGGAGCAACAGGGGGGACAGATAAGTTATTTCTTTTAAGGAACACCTGACTTTACCCCGATAAAACCAGTGCAATGCCAGCAGATCCCATGTTCAAAAGATACCCCAAGAGTGTTGCTGGATCACAGTGCTCATTTTCCCCTGTAAAGCTGCTGTCTGAGTGAGGGCAGCTGCCTGTTTGGCTCCTTTCCCCCTGCAAAGCTGTACCTGTGCTTTGTAGGTGTGTTGTGTATTTAATTCTGGTCTTTGCAATGGGATCCACTGTAGCAATCCCCTTCCTGTGCATGCAGCCCATTTTCTATCTCCACCGGATCAGGTCCTGGGCTTCAAAGCACACGGCAAGCAGTGTCCCGTTTTATTATACGGTCATAAAGCAATGGCCCTTCTCTGGTTCCGTATACATAATAAATAGTAGTTATATTTGTAAATGGAGGCCTGCCAGAGACTTTAAGTACAAGACGTGAGATTTACTCTGAAAAAGGAAGAAGAAAACAAGAATCCTGACAGCTTTCTACCTGGCTGTGCAGCTGCACTGAGAAAGGTGCCCTGCAGATCAAAGAGAACACACTCCTGTTCTCCCCAGGTGCCGCAGCGCCTTGCCTGTTAGACCAGATATTAGTTATCAGGCAGCAATGCTATGGACAGCTCAAATGTGCACTTTGCTCTTCAGATGCTTTGAAAGCCAGAAGGATGCCAGGTTAGATTTAGAGAAGCACATATGGATGCGTTGCCTTCTCCAGCCTTGCACTGTTCCTTAAAATCCTCTGTTGCTCTGGATGAAGACAGACAGCACAGCTGTGGACAATCACAGCTGTAGAAGCATAATTGCAATTGCTGTCTGAGAGCTGCTTAGTGCTTCTGATAATCCTTGAGACCTGCAGTGAGTGACTACAGTACAAACAGAGAGTATTTGGGGGCAGAGATACAGTATATGAGCAACTCTGCAGAAGGACTGGAAAAAAATGCCTCTAACCTTTCAGTGTTTACATTTCACTGAAGGAAAAGAGTCACAAGCACAAGTCCAGACTGAAGTCCAGATTTCCCCACTCTGGGATTTCAATCACTTGGAAAGCATCTCTGAGGCAAAGTCCTATACAATGGCCTATCCTTAAAGGCTGAGATGCCACCATAGCTCAGCTCTCAGCCTAGTCACTGGATAGAATTGCATCACCAGTCCACTGACAGCATATCCCACCAGTTCATGTTTAAAGGGGTGTTCAGCTTCTGGGGAGGTAACGGGAAGGTGACGGCAGTGAAGTCTCATGTCAGTGTCAGGAACAACTGTGTTTCAGCAAAACCTCCCTCTAAACCCCATACACTGTGTAACAGATGGCACATCTGTTTCTATTTCCACTATGATCTCACTAATCACTTTTTAAGAATCTAGCATTCAGGGTTAATCAACATGAGCTGAATTACAGTAAAGGTTCCTGCAGCAATGGAAAAATCCCATGCAACTCTCTTTCCCCAAGTTATCCTCTTGGATAGCGGGGTTTATCCTCTGCCTGAATTCTGCCCAAAGCACTGTGATCCCTGCAAAGCCAGGGCCTCTTTCCAAAGAGCTTCTGACTCTTCTAAGTCTTTGTCTATTTGACAAGGCAGGTCTGCCAATAGTTGATTTTTCTGTTCAGCAGTCAAACAATCATGATAGAGGTGAATAAACATGTTACAGGTCAACACCAAAACCCTCACAGGAATGAAAAGGTGGATTCCCAAGGAGATCTTGTCTTCAGCTGCAAGGCTGATGAAGAAAAGCTATCATCCACTGTAATCCACTGCCTAAAACATCAAAGGCTCAAAGCACCTAAGATGCAAGTTCAAGACCCTTCTGTTTCTCATACAGAAAAAGATTTGAAAAAAGGTTTCCTAGAAGCAGCATCACACTGGGTGTGCCAGGCAGCACTGGGGCCACATTGGAGCTGGAGCGCAGCAAGGCAGGAGACTGGCTTAGCCTGATGGTGCCTACGCTGCACAGTAAAAGCAGGCCAGGGCAGTGTGGCAGTGCTGGGCTCACAGACACTGCAACTACAGCTTGTCCCTGCAGAGAAAGTTTGTCTTGGAAACAGCTACTTGGAGTGATACAACTCCTAGCCTGAGAGTTAGCAGAGAGTCCAGTGGAGAATAAGCAGAATCCCAGGGCTAGAGTCCATCCCCTCTTTGCTGGAGATGTAGACATGCCCATCAGATGTACCTACACTGTCAGAAACAACTTTCCAGATGACTCACGGGGCCTCATCCTTGATTGTGCCCATTGTGTCCGTTAGCACATGCCCATGTTCTCCTCTAGAGTTGGACAAGCAGTTTCCTCCAACCCTCAAGAAGCACTACTCTGGGTACAGCTACTCCCTTCCCTCCTCCAGCATGGTCCCTCCAGCCTTTCCATCCTTCAGCTCTCCTGAACACTCTCATGCCTCAGTCTAGGGCATGCAACACACCCTGACTGCTTTACACTATGGAAACCCAACACTAGTGAGCTACAGCGTCGTCTTCATTATCCTGCGCATTTTGAGCTGAGATGAAAGAAAAAAAAAAACAAAAAAAAACCTACAAAAATACTAGGTCTCTCTTGGGTCCATAGGCACAACATGCAGGGACAAGCTGAGCTGTAGTCAAGTGCCATGTCATGCAGCCAAGGCCAACCTACTTTACATGGGCTGGCCCTGAGCAGAGTGAACACAACCACTCTCAACCACTACCTCCTGGCTCCCAGCTCTCTGGGGCAGGCAGTGTGGCCTTGTAGATAATCTGCTCTATCTGGTCCAATAAACAACATAAATAAATAATTTATACCACATTATACCCTGAGCAGGAGGATTAGGAGAGCCCTGTTGCAAGCTGACCCACAGCCTGTGGTTTGGCCGCGATCTTAAAGTGTAGCACATGTCAGGTAAATCTTCACTGCTGTTGAGGTAGAGAGGGCCTTCAAACATCTCTCCCCAGTGTTACTTGTCTGGACTTTCTTGTGATATCAGCTTCAAAAAAAGTCAATAAACATGTCTTCAGAAATATCAAAGCAAGACATTTTGATCTTTCTAATTTTATAGGTTAAATCCGATCAATGTATTGCACTCCTATTGGCAGATAGTTCTCATCAACCAGAAATTGTGCTTTTCAACTGTTCTTCAGAAATCCTTGGCTCTACTTGGGCCCCCCCTCCCACTGCCACAGGAGAGGGCAGAGAGGTTGTAGGTAATGCTTGGTGTACGGATCACCTCTGCTCTGGCTCTAAAGTAGCCACCAGCTGGTCTCACCCTCTGCCAGCTCTTCTGCTTGGACACAATGAGGTTCTTCAGTACTCTCCATCTCTTGCTGTGGGCAGCTTCTTCCTCAGCCGCATCTCTCCCGCTGCCATGTAAATATTTGGTTATGTAATTTAATTTCCATATTGAGGATTTTTAGCTGTTATTGGTGTTTCTATGTCCTTGCTTTCAGGACACAAATCTTTATGATCCCATCAGGTTATACCACCTATTGTCTGTCATATTGTAAACACCTTCTTAGGAACAGGTACAAACACAGCAACAATAATTTTTGTTATCAGGACATGACAGTGGGTCTCCATGGGTGGCTTGACTGAGAACAGCCACATGTCCTCTGAGGACACACTACTTGGCCCTGATTTTTTGCTGCATCCATCACCATATGCACCAGCATCAGTCAGCAGGGTCCCACAAAGCCCACTGGAGCCATTACAGGCCATTAAAATGGCAGCCTTGGCACCTGTAGGGCTAGCACTGCCTGCAGGGTTTGAAAGACATGCATTCCTGGTTGTGCTCCTTTTAAAGCTGACTTGTTTTAGGAGGAATTTCACAGTGCGCAGCTGGCAGTGGCAGCCAGCAGACACAACAGTGTCCGGGCTCCACTTTGAGATCTTCAAGAGTCTCTGGGGCTGCTGGGGGACTCCTGGAGCCCTTTGAGGACCACTTGGGTGATGCTGTGGTTGAGGATGCTGCAGCCTCCAATGGGGCCTGGCCAGCCCCTGCCGTGCCAGCAGCCTCGGCCCAGGTTGAGCTCCTGAAAGAAGGTGAAGCTCTACAAAGTTGGGGCTGAGGGACACGGGGGACCTCCCGCCAGGGTCAGGGAGATGCTTGGCTGCCCCAGCCCCTCAGCAGAACCTGGAGGATGTGGCAAGTGGCAGCAGCGGGAGATTCCCTGCTGCAGGGGAGAGAGGCCCCCATCTGCTGACCCAGTCTGGCATCGAAGGAGGTTTGCTGCTTGCTGAGGCTCTGGTTTTGCTTTTCCATGAGGCCACTAATGAAATGGCCAGGGGAGACCTGGAGTACATCAAGCATAGCTACATGTCTCAGGGGGTGAGTGCCAAGGCCGTGGGGTCCCTGCTGTTTTTCTCCTCAATGCTGCTGTTGATGGGGAAGGGCTTCAGGAGGAGTGGATGTATCCTGTGGTGCAACTACTGGTTGTGAAGCTGCTGTTAACAAGGATTTTGTTTTTATTACTATGGGAGTCTCTTTGAGGATTGAGGACTACTGGGAAGGGATGGGATCCATCTCACCAAATGGGACAAAAGTAGGCCAGCAGACTGGCCAACCTGCTGGGGAATAACTTCAACATAGGAACAATGGGGGAGGGAGTTGGCAACCCACCATCATGTAGGAAGTGCTGGACCAGGTTGGCAAGGGAAGGGTTCAGTGTGATGCAGACAGGAGACACATCATAATCAACAAAACAGGGATGGAGGGAGAACCTCAAGGCTACCTACATAGATGAGGAAGTCCCTATGGGAGAACTTCATGGTGGAAACTCTCACACGTATTCTGGGAAATCAGCACGACTGGGTGCCTCTCTGAAGTGCCTGCACACTAATGCGCGTGGCATGGGGAACAAATAGGAGAAATTAGAGGTCTGTGTTACATTGCAGGGATACAATCTCATTGCGATCATGAGTTGTGGCAGAACAGCTCCCTGCTATGGATGTTGCCAGGAATGGACACAGGCTCTACAGCAAGGAGAGGCTGGGTAGACTAAGTGGGGGATTCCCTTGATTTGAGGGAACAGTGGGAATGCATGGACCTCTGCCTTGGATGGATGAGGAGCCAGCTGAGAGCTTATGGGTCAGGATAAGTGGACAAACAAACATGGATGACATTGTTGTGGATGTCTGCTGTAGACCACCTGATCAGGAAGAAGTAGTTGAGGTCTTCTTGAGGCAACTGGAGGAAGTCTCATGTTTGCAGGCCGATGAGGACGTGGGAGACTTCAACCATCCCAATATCTGCTGGAAGGGCAACACACCAAGGCACAAGCAATCCAGGAGGTCTCTGGAGCACACTGATGATAACTTTCTGACACAGGTGACTGAAGAGACCACAAGGGGAGATGATTTGTTGGACCTCAGAATCACAAACAAGGAAGAAATGGTCAGGGATGTGAAGGCTGGGGTGGCTTTGGCTGCAGTGACCATGACATTGTGGAGTTTAGGATCATGAGAGGAGGGAGTATGGCAAAGAGCAGGATCACAACCCTAGATTTCAGGAGACTTTAACCTTTTCAGACTACTGCTTGGAAGAATCCCATGGGATACAGTCCTGGAAAGCAGAAAGGTCCAGTGAAGCTGGTTGATTTTCAGAGATCACCTTCTACCAGCTCAAGAATGGTCTATGCCCAGATACAAGACATCAAACCAAGGCAGCAGGAGGCCTGCATGGATGAGCAAGGTAGTCCTGGCAGATCTCAAACACAAAAAACCCAAGGGTGGAATCAGAGTCAAGTAACCCTAGGAATATTATAAAGACACTGTTGGAGTGTGCAGGGATGGAGTTAGGAAAGCCAAAGCCCACATGATGTTGAATCTGGTGAGGGACATGAAGGGCTTCTATGGCTAGAAAATATGGGACTGCTGCTGGATGGGGAAGAGGGGACCTGGTCATGCAGAACATGAAGGCTTAGTGAGGAGAAGGTGCTGACTGGGAGAAGTCATTTTGTTTTTATGAAAGGGAATCCATGCTTAACCAACTCCCCAACCTTCTATGATGAGATGACCAGCTTAGTGGATGAGGGAATAGCAGTGGATGTTGTTTACTCAACTTTAGCAAGGCTTTTGACACTATCTCCCATCCGCATAAGTAAAATGATGAAGTATGAGCTAGACAGGTGGACAGTGAGGTGTGTGGAAAACTGGCTGAACTGCCAGGCTCAAAGGGTGGTGACCAATGACATGAAGTCCAGCTGGAGGCCAGGCACTGGTGGAGAACCCCAGGGTCAATAATGGGTCCAATACTTTTTAACATCCTCATTAATGACCTGGATGTTGGGATAGACTGCACCCTCAGCAAGTTTGCAGAGGAGGAGGGAAGTAGGGGTTGATGCACCAGTTGCCTGTGCCACCATTCAGGGGGACCTCAGCTGGCTGGAGAAAAGGGATGACATCAATCTCATCAAGTTCAGTGAAGGGAAGACTCCTGCCCCTTGGAAGAAACAGCCCCATGCAGCAGTCCACACTGGGAGCTGACCAGGCTGACAAGCAGCTTTGCAGAGAGGACCTGGGGCTCCTGGTGGACAAGCTGTCCATGAGCCAGCAATATGTCCTTGTGGTAAAGCAGGCCAACAGCCTCCTCAGCTACATTAGGAAGTCACTAGCAGGTCAAGGGAGGTGATCCTGCCTATCTGCTCAGCACTGGTGGTGCTGTGTCCAGATCTGGGCTCCCCAGTACAACAGAGACATGGACATACTGGAGTGAGTCCTTCAAAGATGCTTAAGTGACTGGGGCAACTGAATAAGGAAAGGCTCAGCAAACTGGGGTTGTTGACCCTTGAGAAAAGAAGGTTCAGGGAGGATCTTAACTATGTGTTGAAGCACCTGATGTTGGGAGAGAGTAAAGAAGATGGAGCTAGGCTCTTCTCAGCAGTGCCTACTGACATGACAAGAGGCAGTGAGCACAAACTGAAATACTTTTTTACTGTGAGGGTGGTTGATCAACAGAAGATGTTGCCCAGAGAGGTTGTGAAGTCTCCTTCCTTGGAGATACTCAAAACCTCACTAGACATGGTCCTGGTCAACCAGCTTTGGCTGACCCTACCTGAGCAGGGGGCTTGGCCTAGGCAATCTCCAGAGGTCCCTTCCAACCTCAACCATGTTGTGATTCTTTGAGTTTCGTTTTAAATCTCCAGCAGAAAGCACAGTTATTTTCCAGTATTCCATCAATTCTCACCTCAGTACAGGAAATCTGGCTTTCAAGCCCAACAGCACATTGAACCTTTACCAAACCTGTGAGCCCAGAGTTTCAGGAGAGCTTTAACAACATAACAAACAAAGGAGGTACAAAAGGTGCCATGCAAGTCAGATGTTTCTACTACAATAACCATACGATCAGAAGTTTCTCAACCAAAAGCATTTGCTGTCAGGACAGAGTGGAGCCAAGTCAGCCTGATTCAGGTTTTTAGAGTCAATTTTATAGTGTCAGAAGGAGTTACTTAGTGCCACCCAGTGTTGACAGCTAGAAAAAGGAAGGTTTAAATATGGTTACAGCTGGGTGTAGCCCAGTGAAACGGGAAAAATATCCCTACTCTTGCTTTCTGTATCAGGAGTGAGTAATTCCACAGAAGCTGTGCAGCACCGAGGTCCAGGAGACAGCTGTCGTGCAGCTGAAATGTGGCTTATCCGTCTTGTTAAAAAAAATCTTCCACCTTTTATATTCACCTTTCAAAGAAGCTAATCAGTTTAAGAGGTAGATGGCCTCTTTTGTTACAAGACTCACTCCTCTAGTCTGATATCAGTCTAAAAAGCCGTGCTGACTTTTCTGGTTAGTTGTTCAGAAATTTAGACAAGAAACAATTATGTAAGAGGTGTCTCTTTCCTAGGATAAATAGAGTACAGTTAAAACATTACCTTTTTCCCTCTTTATCTCAGATGTTGCATGTGACCTGCCTTTTCCTTGAAGTCTTCCAAATTACATGGGATCTCACATATATCAGACATGGAAATAAATACTCTTCCAGTTATGATCTTTGGATGATTGAATAATTGCTCTTACACTTTTGTCCTTCAAAAGATTATATAAAGCTGGTTAAGTGTCACAGTGCCATTTAACAGACAAGGAAAGAGAGGTGCTGAGCAGGCATTGTCCTCCCCATCGCAGCAGAGAGCTGGGACCTGGCCAGGAGGGGATGGATGAGACCCAGAGCCCAGAACTCAAGTGAGAAAGAGAGTAAGGGGAAAACAAGGCACTGAGATGACTCAAACCTGCCAGACACTGGTGGTTGAGTGGATCCCAGGGTGGTGGTTTCACCTGTAGTGGCCATGGCAGAGAAATCCTCCTTCTAGGATTCTGGGGTCCTTTACTCTGCCTCGAACTAGTCTTGTTGCCCAGAAAAAAAAGAAGACAACAGCAATCTGAGTGGTTCTCTGCTGGTTTTTTATTTCAGCCCTTAGAAGACAGAGGTTCAAGGAGAGACTGACACAGGAGTATCTCACATTGATACAACAAAAACCAACAGCAAAATGAAGGGCGGTTGCGCTCTGAAGCAACCTCCCCTCCATGAGGTGCCATGCTGGTTATCCATGTTTCTGGGTGGGAGTAATCCCTACTGGCATTTTTACTTTTTTCTCCCACCCATGGAGCCATCTCCCAGTCACACAGCCAATTCCTTGGATTTGTGCCTGCTGAAAACAAGCTTGCTTTCTCACTTACCTTTCACTGAGTGCTGGGAAACAGGCCAGGCAGTGCGGCCGCAGGTCACGTGCTGAAAACTCCTCTTCTGTGGGGCCAACACACTCAGGGTGGTTTTTTCTTCTCTTCCACAAGGTCCCACAAGGTTCCTGGAGGACCTGGGAGCTGGGCTGGCTCTGCTGGCTCCTGTAGGAAGACCTCTACAGTCATTAATTACATCTGCATGTCTCACTAGGGCCCCACATGTCCTAGGTGCTCTCCACAGCTATGAGATTCCCTGTCCTCCTCCGACAGAGCTCACAGTTTAAAACCCAAGGTGGAAAATCACTAATTCCTTGGGACGACTGCTCAGATGTGCCTCAGGAATTCATGAAAAAGAGAATTTTCCTGAAGAAGGGCCACAGGACACTGTGTGTACAGAAAGAGTTGGGCGGAGGAAGGAGACCAGACAAATACAGCATTCATGGAAATATATCCATGTGCATCCCCTGAGTTAGGAAGGTTTACAATGACAGACAGTCCCTGCTCCAAAGGTTTTACAGTCCCAGTGATCAGGATGAAATAGCAGGAAGGGGAAAGGCAGAATCAGGAGACCTGGGGGTCCCTATGTTACATAGAGCAATTCTGCTCAGTTCGCAGGTCTGAGGCATTTTTAAGCCTATAAATAAACTGGGAACGTTAATGATGCCATTAATCTCCATTGGCTGACGTCCCAGCTATTTTCAGTGGCGAGGTTACCTTGCCTCTCCCAGCAAAAGTAGGTCTCGAGGGGAGGGTTGGGCGGGCAGTGAGGACGGATGCCGTGTGCCCGAGGCCTGGGGCCACCGCCCTCGGCGGGAGGACACTGCTGCCGTCGTTGTCAGCGCATCAGGAGGAGGTGTCCCAAGCACTAACCCTCCTGGCTCCCTGCCTAGAGGGAAACACACAAAAACAGTCGTCAGGTGATAAATGACGGGGAAAAGTGCTCCCAGCTGCAGAGGGAAGTGAATGACTGCTCCTGCCTGCAGCCCCTGCAGCGGAGACCCTGTCTTCATCTCCTGCAAGGAGATAACCCTGATGGAGACCCTCTGCTCCTCTGGGCCTCCTGGGAGCCTGCTCCCTCACCTCTGCCTTTCCAAAGACAGAAAGTGGCAGGGCTCATAGCTACTGGAAAGGGGGGAGCATAGGAGGGGACAGGCCAGGGGGCCCCAGAACACTAGCCTAGGGCAGGGAGTGGCTGGGGTGCAGGTCTCTGGGGAGAACAAGGTCTAACCTGAGAGAGCTTCTTGCCCATCACTCACACCAATAGTCAGTGCTTCCCTCACAGTCAGAGAGAAAAGATGTCCCTTTCCTTTCTACCCAGGGAGAGCAGGAATGTCATAAATTCAGACGGTAAAAGGTTCTTTTCCTCCTTCCCACAAACACCAGGGGAAAAAATAAAGAGGTGGATACATGTTGCTTTTCCATTCTTGTATAAAGCTGGTTTGAGGCAGATCAATATATAGGTGCCCCAACGCATCCTTGCATTGTCACATATCGTATGACACAAGAAAAGCTCTTCTCTCTGCTCTTTGCTAAGGTCTCACTGTGGGATCCCCTGAGGAGACCAACCCCAGATCCACATCTGCCAGGGGCGAGAGTGGCCCAACATCTGCCCTCAGTGCTCACACTGTCCCCAGAATTGATTTGGCTGTAGATGGTATGATCCCAAGGTTCATCTTACAAGTGTACCTTGCTTTTTCTTATTTTGTTATTTCTGTTAAAATATGTCAGGAAAAATTATGTCTTTGAAAACCAAGTCTGCACGCTGCTTTCCTTTGACCTGCCCGCTCAAATTTCCAAGATGGTCAGATACTACCACATGTGGTTAGAGAAATGAATGCTCCTGTACCACCAGATAATAACACTGGCCAAGCTTTTCTTTTATCTTCCGCAACAAGCTCAAGAAGTTGAGACATTTGCTAAGTAATATCACAAAAGAGTTGTTCACACTCTGGTCCCAAGTGACATTTGGCTACTGTAGCTGTTAGAACTTACTCTCCTGAAGCATCCAGTGGCACTGGACTCAGTTTCCCTATCTTCTCAGAAAGCACACACTGTTTTTTGTTCCTTGTGTTACTCAGCGTTGTTTCCCAAATTCTTAATACCTATAGTGGTCTGGATGCCACTTCCTTATAACATATCAGCTAGAAAAAATTAAGAGAAATTTGGGTGGTTTTCTCACCATAACAATGACATTTTGGGGCCAATTTCTCTGTGGAAGATCCAGCCCTCTTGACATGGCTTGCAGCTCACAGATAATGCAACTTGTTCTCCCTCAGGAACTGCTATGAAACACATTTAATTTACTTGGGTTTTGTTGTTTTGCCTCCATTGTATCCAGTGGATGATCTGAAAGCACTGTTAATACTATAGCTTCCACGCTGCAACTGCTGTCTCCTCTCTTTTAGGGGTCATGCAGAATACGACCATTTGAAGGTCTCTGGAGGCCTGGGAAGCATGTGCATGGCATAAGGAGGCAAGGTTTGGTGCTGCATATAGACAAGCAGAGACAACTGGATCCCTCACTGTGCACTGGATCTGTGAAGGGGAGCTATGGCAAGATCTGAGACACCAACCTCAGTGATATCCTACTATACAGTGGAGAGGAAGTTTTCCCCTCCTTAATGAACTTCCATAGTGTCAAGCCATTTTTGCAATGCCTTTGCAAAGACTCCTTTTTGGTCCCTACTGCCCATAACTGGAACTCTAGGGAGCCTCTCAGCCCCACCGCTCACTCAGGACACTGCCCTTTTGGATGTGCTAATGCAGTGCAGCAGGGAGCAGGCACTACAACAATTCTTTGTCTCCACGGAGGTGTCTGTATGTCACATCTCCAGCAGCTTTGGCAGACTCGGTGCAGTTATTATTAACTCCTAATCGCTACTTGCCGACTTTGCTGGGTGGTTGCCAGGATGGGAATTTTCTTTATCAATGGAATTTCATCAGTTGGGTTTGCTTGCTATGCATCAGTTTGTTACATTTAGAGATATAGCCATCTAAATTCTATTGGTATAAACTGAAGCAACATCAATCTCAGACAAGAAGTGTGGAAAAAAAGCCCCTCAAAATCACTGTTTTACTCCCAGTATTCTGTGTCTGGAGAAACAGCATGTTCAACAAGAAACCAGCTTGCAATTGCAATCTGGCACAAGACACACAGAGATACTCCAGACAGACTTAACATTCACCTTGACAAAGTAATCAACTTGTCAAGCAAAGGAAGTCATCGTGGCCAGAGTGGTGATGGAAGGTAACTAATACTCTCCATCTGCAGCATCAGGCAATTAAGGATTTAAAATATTACAAGAGAGGAGAGCTGAAATGTTAGAGAAGAAAACATATATACAGAAGTGGAGACATTAGCAACATGTAAAGGCCAGAAAAATGGGAAAAAAAATGCCAGAAATGTTTCATATTCAAATGAATAACAGCCTCAAATGAAGTGGTTAAAGCTTGTTGCATATGGTAAAAATACAGGCTAAGCCAAGCAAATGGTCTCAGGCTAGTAGCACAGAAGATATTATCTCCCTAGAGCAAAAAAGGCATCTGTTTATTTATCTTGGTTATGAAAATGTCCTTGTCAGATGTTAACCATGTTGAGCTCTCTCTGGGCAGGTCACTTCCTCCCAGCTGCAGAAGAGACTGGTAAACCAACACATGATGCATCTACCCATCCTGAGCAGTCATCCCTGCTCTTCCCAGGAGTGCTAAGCTCCCCAAGCGGTCTCAGAAGTTCCAGTCCTTCCTCAGCCTGGAAAATCCTGCTACAGGAAAATGAGGCTGCTAGTAGTAGCAACACTGGAAGCCTGTGCACCTGTGAAGCCTCACCTGTACAGAATCACTCTGCGGGGACAGGGTTACATAAAAAGTGCCTTTAATGGCAATACTGGCTAAAATAATTCCTTCCTGCTGACCCCGCTGCTCATTCACCCCAGAGCATGGTTCCTGCTGGCACAGCCCTTCCTGGCAACAAGAGGGGAGTGCTGAGAACTGGGGCCCAGACCAGTCTTACATAAAATCCAGCAAAAACTTGTTGCTGTTTAGAAAAGCCCACCAAGCAAAGAAAAAAACCTAACTCTGGGAGTTCCCTGCTTAGCACACCGATGAAGAGGTGATGCACTGCAGCTCAGAGGTAGGAGGAAGCAGCTAGAGCAGCAATGGGCATTGCTGCCAAAGGTTAGTCTCAAACTATGTCCACTGTTTCCACATTCCCAGAAGGAAAGAGCAAAGGGTGACAGTGTCTCAGACAGGCAATAGCTGGAGTGAGGTGGAAGAGCTGAGCCCCGCACCAAGGCTTAAGTGAAACAATGCATGCAACCACTGACTGACAGCACTGGTGTCTCCAGGAAGGTCTGAGGACCCACACCTGATCTGCACCTTTCAGAGACCAACAAAAGCAGTGATTCATCAAAGTCTCTCTTGTTAATGTTGACAATTAACTCTTATATTTGCCTGGGAAAACAGGTCCTGGTGTCTTTCCTCCAGGAGGCTCAGGTACAGAGTAGGGTACACAGAAGTAGTAGCCCATTGTTGCCTTCTGTGGGACCAGGATGATGCTGTGCTGGCCAGGCAAGAAAATTAAATTGCTCCCCTGGTCCTAAGGGAGTGTTGGAGAGACTATGGCATTCAAGAACCCTGGAAATGACCACAGCTATATAAACCTGACATCTCAGTATGCCCTGAAGCAGCAGAGCCTCCTACGGCTGCTGGTCTGAACAGACTGCTTTAGCTAGTTTGGGTTTCTCAGTGTACTAGAGGAGAAATTAGACAGTTGTGAGATTCAGTCTCTAATTAGGTCCCTGTAGTGGTAAGATTGCTTCCTTTATAATCACTCAGTGGGAACTCGTACTTTATCTTCTGTACTCAAATTTTTATTTCTTTCACCCTCGTTTTCTATCTAAAGCCTGCAGTCTCCCAGTTCACTGGATGACAGCTGCAAAAGCCTCTGACATTCACTTTAAGGACATTTCATTTCAGCTGCTTCACATTTCTTTTTGACAAGCTCTTCTAGCGATATTTACTGCAACTAATGAATTAACTCATGGCTGGACCACTCGCTAGTCTTTTCAACCCACACTGGTTTAAATCTTGATTAGCTGGTTTGATTTTTAAATCTCAGAGAATTGCTAAATCCAAGCTGTCCTGCATCACGAGGTGATTGGGAGATTGTTCCCAGTTACACAAAGCAGCAAGCCATGGGCATTAGGCATTAGGCATTTGGGGCAACCCCACCTCTTCAGCAGGTAGCAACCCAGTGTATTAACCAGGGGAAGTAGTTCAGTTCACAGGGAACGTTATTTGGATAGCTGGAAAGACTCTTACTAATTTAAGGGTATGTGAAAAATGATGCAATGCAACATGAACCACATTTCACAAGCATCTTGCACAAGTGATATGAACAAATGCACCTTTCTCCACACTTTTGCAGATCCTCTTTTCTGTTTCTAGCTTCTGAGCACATCCTTAGCAATGAATAGCAGCCCAGAGTTTCAAATTAGGATCCTTATCTGAGTTTCTACATAAAGTTAGTCTGATCTGTATAGATTCTGTCCTCTCAAGTCCCAAGATACTGACAGGGTCTGCAGGTGTTCAGCTGTTGAGGCAGTCAGGTCATTTTTATTTTGCCAACTAACTGTGGGCGTAGGCACCTGATTTTCAGTGATATGACTTCCTATTTTAAAATTCTGGCTTGAAGGTAAGCAGAAAACTGGAATTTGTAGCTCAGAGCCTGGGAACACAATAGTCATGTAGTTGCCTAAGTTCAGGCTGAAAAGCCAACGCACATGGAGGCAACTTGTCAGACAAAACAAAATAGTGAGTTATTAATATCAGAGTCTCAACTGACTTGAGAGTCAAACAATATCAAACAGAAGGTGTCTTCCCTTTTTCCTATTTATCTCTTGCTATTTTAGAAACCAGGGGAGACAAAGAGTTAAAGAGTTTCTCAGTTTGGTGCTACAAGGCAGTGAAATTGAACTGGCAGACTGAACATCACCACAGTAAAGATATGGCATCTCTCTCCTCAAGACTTTAAAGTTTTTGCTGTATTTTTAAACAAATAGGCAACCTACTTTGAAATGATGGAGTGGAACATGACAAAATAACGTAGTGCAATGGCATTCAGGAATTTAGATACAGTGAACAATAAATGAAATGACAGGGGAGGGTAATAGGCTGGCTTGGTATAATTATCTAAGAAAAACGCTGGAACTAAAGAACTTTCTCCTGAGAAAGTGTCATTTGATTTTTAATTAACACAGGTCATTAGTACTACAGTTCCATGTTGTGTCTGCATGATGGTTTACCAAAGCAAGATCAAATTACTGGCAGGGTCCTAGGAGGAAGCTCTAGGGTAAAGGAAAAATACCATACATGTTGGCTTACCACTACACAGTATAGAAATGTGCAAAACTTGCTGGACTCATGGCCCAGCCTCATCAGATCAGCGCATCACACACCAGAGAGCACTTAGCTCTCTGTTTTCACTGCTGCTGAACACAGTATTTTTCTCTCAAACAAGGACAATTTGAAAAATTGCCTTTTCTAAACGGCAACTGGACACAGTCCCTTCGTGAAAGGTGAGACTGAGCAGGAAACCCTGCACTGAAAGCAGCCAGCGATGGCAGAAAAGGAGAGCCAGCCTGTTGGGATGTGGGTTCATTGGCTGCTGGTGGTGCTCTTCTGTGTCTCATCACCACTGTGAAGGTGATGGGGCCAGGGAGCTGCCTTCCTGGCCCCCACAGAGTATTTCACAGAAGATCCATGCTGGTCCCAGGAAAACTGGCACCGGACAGGAAGTTAAATGCAAACCCAAGAATATTTTATTTATTCCAATTTAAAATTGGGCAGGTGATACTTTGTAGTGTAACCTGGCTTTTCTTTAAAAAACAAAACAAAGAATGCTTAACACTAGAAGTAGATATATAATGTCTCTTGCAAAGATTTCCATTCTCTTAGGGAAGCAGGAGATGTGAGGATGCATTTGGAGTGCTCTTTCACTCTTTCAGAGTGTTTGGGGGTTTGGGCCTGTTTCTTTTTTCCCATCCTATCTTGCTGAGTTACAGCCATGTGAAATAAATTTCTAGAAGCAGATCATTCCCACAGAGCCCTATGCCTCTCAATTTACTCCAGAAAAGCATTGTTTGTAGCTTCAGAAGACAAAAATAAATTTTAAAAAGAGGTGCATCTTCTTTTCTGTCTTGGATAAGGCTTCAGCTGCAAATGTAAGGCAAGAGTCACACTTGGGTTTCCACTAGGGTTGCAGATGTCAAACAAAAACATTGAGGATTTCATTGCTACCTCAAGGAAATCTACTGCAAATGGATTTGTTACCTACAGCATTGATGTAAGCAGCATATTTCTCATAGGAAGGTGCATCAGTTAGTTGTCCCCCAACACAGCATCTTTCCTCTCACTCAGGCCACTTTGGGGGTTGTTGAGTGAAGATGGGTACAGCAAACAGCTGCCAGACTCTTAGCCAGAAACTTTTGAGATCATTGCTACAGCCCTTACTAGACTTTAATTGTCCAAGCTTCATCCCTATAAGGGAAAAAAAACCCTGTTCTCTCTTAACAAGAGGGCACAGGAGCACTGGATGACAAAATGGCTGGCCCCACCAGCTGGCAAATGAAATTTCACATTACAGCTGAGTCAAACAGCTTCTTACTGTAGATGAGGACGGGCTCCTCTCCAGCTCTGGTCCCATGCTCCCACTCCTGCCTTTGTCACTTTGCTGACCCCACCCTGAGGACACTGTTTCAAGGACCTAAACCAAAGAAAAATAACTCTACAAACCAAGTAAGTCTTCTGAGTCCCATGCTATTATCTTAGCTGCTAGTCCCTTCCTTGCAAGCAGGGAAAAGAAAAAAGATAAGGAGAGGGCAGATAAAGGCTTGAATCCACAGCAATCCCATACTCTTTTTTTTCCCCCTTTCTCTCTCCAGCTATCACTCCAGCAAGCTCCTGTTTTGCACCTCAGTGCTTCTTGGAGGCCTGGCCTGTTGAGGAAACAAGCTGCTCCCCAGCTCCTCGCCCAGCACACACTGGCCTCTCCTGCACAGAGCAAGTACAGCTCAGAAGGAAGGAATAACCACTCACCTCAGCCTAACCCGGGAAACTGAGTTGGATGCAGGAACTGGGAAGCACTTTCCTCTTGCAATATACCCTGCTGCCAGCACTAGCCAGCCACTCCTCACTGCATAGTCTCTGTAGAACCTGGGATTTACCTGCCCACATGGTCCTAGCAGGTATCCCAGTGATGGATGGCTCCAGCCTGACTTTATGGATGAGGAGGAGGAAGGGAAGAAAAACAGTTTCAGATTAAGTGGAATTAGGCAAGACAAAAGAGTGGTTACTAGGAAAAGAAAATTAATGATATAAAAATAGATATGAAGAGTTTTCATATTTTAAGCAAGAAATGCAAGAGACAGGTGAAATGAGGCAGAGTGGAAGGAAAGCGTTCTGCAGCGTGAATTAGAGAGATTTATAGCAGAACATTAGTTCCCTGTGTAGCTCATGTCAAACATTTCTTTGCATTTGAAAGTTGGCTACGCTGAGCGCTCTGAAGGTTTCCCTTTGGTGTCCAAGGCATACAGTCAAAAGCTAATGCAGAGTGAATCTCTTCAGGGCCTGATATGGCTCTCTCTCATACCATACCTGAATGCCTCACAGACTTTGAAGTATTATTCTCATACGCTTCAGGGGAATGGACGTGCTGTTTTTCCTTGGAGGGGAACAGAGGGGATGGGAGGCAGAGGGGATGGGAGCAGCTCACCCAAGGGAGTCACTGGCAAGGCAGAAACTGGACATAGATCATCTAAGCCTCAAGCTAGCACCTGAACTTCCAGACACACCCTCTTCTCCCCCAAAATGTGAGAAAAGAAGAAACAAAACCAAAGCCATACCACAGTGGTTTAAGTCATTTGAGAGTCCTGGCTGCAACCTCCCACACAGCAATCACCACACAATCCTGGCTGGTTCCACCACTACCATGTTACCTTTCCCCTCTCAGGTTTTCTGTTGCATCTTGACATAAGTTGAGAGCTGCCTGAGGCAGACTGTTTAACCTTCCCCATTACTTTGCATGTGGCATACAGTATCATGGGGTATCTCACAGTTTTGGACTGTGAACTGAGTTTTTGACTCTGGGAGTCAAATTATTTAATGCTTTGTGAAGCCTTTCCATTTCTGCATGCAGCTAAGAGAAGCAATATGTGTGAGCCAGAGCCATCCATACACACCACTCAGGTTTCTCCCTCTCTGCTCATTCTGAGATTTTTGATATTAGGGAGATTTTTTAGGTTGCAGGCAATAGCTCTTGAGGGTGACAAGAATCTGGCTAGTGAGTTAAAACAAGCCTAAAAGACCTGCACACAGCATAGATCACTTTATAGGAATGAGGCCCTGCAAATTTGTTTATGAAAACTCTGATGTCCAAAGTGCTGCTGTGAAGGATTTATGCACTAGAGATGTGAGTATGTGTTCCTGTTCCACTACTGACTATTTCTATGTATCTCCTCTCTTCCTGCCCTTCAAGGCTTTGCTCTGAATATAGGGATGTATACTATTCCTGAGGAGTCTTAGGAGAAAATCTACAGGGTAAAGATTTGCTTCAAAGCAGATCTTCAAACATCTGTTTGTACTTATGGCAAATATTTAGCACACTACAGTGCATAGCTGCCTGTAGCTTCAAGGCAAACGCAAATGCTAAGAGGTATTAAATACTCATAAACATAAACAACATAGCCTGGAGTAGCTTATCGGTTAGGTGGTAATGGGTGGGGAAAGACTCACTGTATATTTAAGGGCCAGTCTTTTTCCCACTGATTTTTTCTGTGTTAGTAATGGGCCAGGGAGAGAAAAACTCTTGTGCATTTTAGCCTGGCAATATTGCTCAGGTCAGTCAGTCCTGACTCGCTCCTGCAGTGGCTCCTGCTTGCTGCTGTACCAGGGTGCAAGGGCAGTCTCTGTCTGGCCACCTTCTTAATTGGGAGAGGAAGGAGACAACCATTAATGGCAGCTCCATTTCTTACAGCAGTATCACCTACTACAGCAGGTTACTCCTATAGTAGAATGGAGATTACAGCTGAAGGGTAAGGGGTAACTTCCCTGGCAGCAGAGGCCTTACTAGTTGGCCATACAGGAGCACTGGGGGGAGCCTCTGGCCTCAGAAGACCATTTGGTTGGAAAACAGATGAGCCACCAAAGGCTAGAGTGGAGCGGAGACACCAGGACACGTACCATTGTCTGAGAAAGAGGTATTGTGATTAAGCTGATAGACATTGGTGGTGTTTTAGCCTCCCACACTCCTTCTAGGTGAATGAGGAGATCATTTGGCTGAAGTCTCTGAATCATCTCCTATGAGGATCAGACAACTGCCAGCCTTGGTGCAAAGAAGGGACAGAAATGTGGGGCAGAAGCTGTAAGGACCTGAACCATAGCAGCAGTGCTGGTCTTGATGGGCTTAAACCATTATGGACAATATCTCGGTATCTCTAGTTCACAGTCTTTTATCTAATCTAATCTCACCTCCTTGGAGATTTCAACTCAAATGCCATTTGAAGCAGCTCTGCCCTGGACATATGTTGTCTCTGCCAACTCTGCTGCAGGGACAGTAATCTGAGCCAGTGGAGCAGTAATAAACAGCTGGGTGGGTCACCTCTTCAGTCACCTCACCATCATTTCCTAGAGCTCATTTGTCAGAGCCCTAAATCACAACACAAACACTAGAAATCAGTCCAAAATGGATATGCCTAGACCACAAAACCTGCAAATTCTCTGAAAACATGAAGTCTAGCCCAATAAAGTGTCTTCCCCGGGAGAGCTAATTTTGGTTCTCCAAGCAAAACAGTGTCAACAAGAAAAGTACTTTTTACATCAATATTTTTGGCAGTATGGAAATATCTTTGTATATTACAAGGTACTTAACTACACGGGCAGAAGTTTCCAATGTAGATCTGCATTCACTTCTGCATTTCTGGAGGTAAGGAGGGCTTTTCAGTTATGTTAGCTAATGCAACTGAGCCAACAGGAATTAAAGCTATGCCCTTTTCTGCCTGTTGAGACATGGTGAAAGAAAGCAGCCACCTTAAATCAAAGGGTCCAGATTCAGGGAGGTGCTCCAGCTAGAAATCAGAAGGCAGTTTACAGATACTTTGATAACTTGAGCTTTTATCATTCCACAGGCCCCCAAGATCAGTTGGTGGGGGCCGAGTGAGTTTCCTCATATGGTGTTTGAAGGCAAAGTCAATCTACATTTGCTTCCCAACAGGCAAGCCCAGGCAGTTACAGCATGTTAGAAAAAGAGGAGATTAAACACAAGTTTTGCAGTGCTACTGTCTGAAAAGATACAATCGATTCTATCATTAGGAGCTTAGGAGTTAGGATTTTAAATCTGATGTAGGCAGCTTTGAAGCACCAGTTTTGTCAAGAATATCCCATGCTTTGTGCTATCTTGAAAACTGAATTGTTTAGCTATTAAAAGAGATTAATGTAATCTCTGTGTCTATGAAATTGGATTTTGAAACCGCTTGCTCACTGCACTATCTCCAGTGCAGTGAATGAAACCTCTGCTCCTATTCCTGTTGCTACAAATTATGGGTCACACCTTGTTTGAACATGGGGCATACTGGCATCTCCAATGGGACAAAGTGCCTGGCAGGCTGCAGAACAAGGCATGTAGCCGGCAGAGTGAGGGAAGCTGTTATTCCCTGGAGGCTGCTGGTAATATACCATGTTGCTTTGGATCTCTCGGTGTGAGCAGGCCCAGTAAGAGGGATACTGAGATGGTGGGAGCAGAGCACATAAGCTAGTCCAGAGATGGGGAAGTGAATGGGTGATCTAACAGGAGTCTATCACAAAACATGCCTCAGCTCAATGGGAGTTACATAAGTGACAGAGCACAACACCTCCAGGGAGTGGCAGATGGAAAATTAAGGGGCACCAAGCTCAGGCTGGAGCTTGGAAGATGAGAAAGGACATTAGGGAAAACATCTCCCAGAGAGGGGGCTGCTCCATCCTTGGAAGTTTTCAAGACTTGGCTAGACAACACCAAGGCTGATATGACCTAGTGTGATAGTCCTGTGTTAATCAGGAGCCTGGACAAGCTTGGGCCTTCAGAGATCTCTCAGTCACACAGGATTGCACAGTCCCTCCCACCTGAGGCAGTACCAGTTCTCAGAGTGATCCCACATCTTGCATGGGGCCACAGTGGCCACAATTTTGAACTACAACAGGTCAGTCTGGGCTCCGGGAAGACAAACATAGTGACACAGGAGATGTGCACATGCACAAGTTGAAGTCCTATGCATCCACTTAGAACAAGAGGTTCTCTTAACCTCAAGAAGAAAATTGACTGTATGCCCAGCTCTGTGAGGACCAGATTGTAACCAATGCCGATGTGTACAAGCTGGGTGTAAAGCAGCATCAAGACAAGGAAAGGACCTCTGACAGTTGTATCACTACGTTGTCCCACCGCACAAATATTCTCCAACATCTTCTGCTCCTCCTGTGGGACATAATGTGCTATCAGTGATGGGGACAAACAACCATCCCAGCCTCGTTATAGACTCCTTGCAAGGTATGTCATGGGATCCTCAAAACAGCATCTCTGAACTCCATGCTGAGGAAGATGCTGGGACACAAGTGAGAAATAAATACAAAGACTGCTGGCCCTACATCTGCCTTTGGAAACTGGAGAGCTCAGAAAAGATGACTGAAATCTGGGAAACCAAAGCTGAGGCTGGTTCTAATGAATCAGGGACAGCAAGGAAAGGCAAAGTAGCTCTGCTGTGTGCTGCATGGCTTCACCTCCTGCTCTTCCACCACATTCTTCTTTTCTTGGCATTCTCCCCTGCCTTTCTAAGGAGAGTAATTTAAAATGGGGGTCATTATCATGTATAGAGTGGAGAAAAAAACAGGTTTCCTCTGCTGGTTTAATAAATTGGCAGCTTCCAAGAAATTAACAGTCAAGGTTAAGAAATCCAAGTCCCTCCTCCAATGTTGCCTGCCCCTCCCACAGCCAGCAGCAGCATATTGTGTTCTCCTCCAATGCACCCTCCACCTCTGAAACACGGCTTGTGGCCCTGTGAACATGGTTTAGCCATGAGTGTTGACAGTCCAGTTGCTTCACTCAGAGGTAAATGGTAGAAGAAGAGATAGATATCCCAGGGTAAGAGGCAATTGCTGGAGGGATTTCTGCTTGTCGACAACTAACCCAGACCATGCCTTCTTGCAGCAGCTTCGCTGACTTGAGGTTCCTAGCTATAGTGACTTTATTCCTGCTTCCACCATGATGTACCCATGCACACCACTCCACGGGCACTTGGGTATCCCTACCCAGAGATTAGCAGCTCCATGCCCCAGACTTTGTAATGTTTGCTAACCCCTTGTATCCTCTGGATGTCCCCTGCCCAGTTCCCCTCTCTTGGGAAAAGGGAACCTATTTGCAGAGTAAATTCATCATAGCAGCACTGGCTAGAGCTTGTGCTGCGACTCTATAGTGTTGCCCTGGGTGGGTAGTGGGTAAAATAGAAACATAGGGTTTTAAAATGGTTATTCATCCCTTTCCGCAGCAGCTGAAAAAATTTCTGTCTTTTTCTGTGTTTTCTGTCTTTCCCATAAGTATCTTTGACTGCAATGTCTTGAGGTACCCTGTCAGTATCAAGGTTGTTGTTAATGGCTGTGGAGGATTTGGTGCTCTTGATACAGGGAAAATAGCAGAAGCAAAAGAAGTCAAATGAGTGGGTGCCTGTGTTCAGTTATGCTTCTGCTGATGCACCTGGCAGAGGCTCCAGAAATGACTGGATAACTAATGGAAGTGCTTGTATAATATGGGGAGCCCCACACCTAAAAGCACCACAGCCACAGGGCATGTCATCACCAGCAGCCAACTGCCAAACAGCGGTGGAAGGGACAAAGAACTAGCGTCTGTGTCCTCTGCTTTCAAGCAGGAAAATAAATCTTTTGTATTTTCTCTTTCTGTTGGACTGTGTAAACAGTTTTAGAGACTGTTTATACACAGCTTGTTTGTCCAGTTGGATGCATCTGGGTTATTTGTTCTGTCTGTCCTCTCCAGTTTTAAGCACTTCCCCACTAATTGCTGTTTCCTTGACTAAAAACTATACTTTTGCATTCTGAATACCATAATGAATTGACAGCACATGCATACACAGCCCCAACACCACCCTCAATGGGTCCTGGGGCTCTGAGATGCCCCCAAGACCAGATCTGAACCTCAAAGTGAAGACATGGCACAAAGTGCTGCCTCAGGGCTTCTCTCCAAGAGCATGCTGGCAGCCCAGGTGTCTGTGCTAGCCTTCTCACCCCAAACTATATTCAGCCCATGATGACTTGCTCCTGGCAGCTCCATTTGTTCTCCTCACCCAGCAGACAGCAGCCCCACAACCTCTGCTCACTGTCCCAGATACACTGGCAGGGCCAGTTCTGGGGAGCTCTTTGCAGCAGCGGTATTGTAGTAGCTATGATGGTCCTAATTAAAACAGACTGAATGGAGACAAAAGAGATGGCAAAGATGGCATCATGGAAGGATGACACGGAGCTGGTACAGTTCCCTCAGGGCTGCACTAGCACCAAATACTGCACCTTGCTGGAATGTGCTGCAATTAGAAAGCCCACCTGCATGTACCACATTTTCAGGTGGCAGGGAGACTGGCATGAGGGCTGGAGGGAGCTGCTACACATACTGGGTTGTATGTATGCTTTGGAGTCAGAGGAGTACCCAGTCAGTGCTGGGAACTGACAACACTTCATAGGTACAGGCAGCTTTACATGGTCTTACTGGTATCTGAACATCTTCTACTTCTTAAAAGACAACTCAGTCCTGATCTGCTTACGGAGAACATCTTGGGTACTGTTTTGTAGAGCAGTGGATAGGTCAGAATGCAATGATACTAGGAAAAAGCCCAAGTGAACACTATATGTTACATTTGGCTCTACTTGCTCCTGGTGCCACTATCCAGCCCATATCCATCCATTATTACTCACAGTCAACTCATTCGGAGCATGTGTGTTTTGTTCCTTGTTCAGAGTCCAATACAGCATGATCCTGGTTATATTAGTTCCCAGGAACTGTAGCAGTGACATTAGCAAAGTTAGTAAAATCCCTCTAACAAAATGCCTGTTTATATTATTATCAAAAGCCATCCACATATCTATAGAATTATTAGTTAATGCTGCTCTCTCTTTTGCTAGTGTAGAGTAACTAGGATATAATGACAGATTTGTATTGATAAGGCTTCTAGAGTGGAGTTAAATTATATTTGCTGTCAGCAATGTGATGATAAATGTATGAAGTAAAAACTCACTACCCACCAACCAACAACACTGTCTAAGCACCAGAAAACATTGAAAAGTTCTTGACTCTGGCCCAGTAGGGCTGCCACTTAGATATTTTTGAAATTTAATTAAGCAAATGTCATCATTCCAAACACAAACCATCTTGCGGTGAGCATGCTTTTGAATGCTCAGAGCAAAGCAGAAAGGAGCACTGGAACCCTGAGGAGCTAGGAATTATTCCCATATTAGGTACTATTTCCACAATGAGCTGCATTCCCAGTTTATCCATTTTCATTATGCCAATTTATTATATATTATGTACTAGAGATGTGTGTTTAAATTAAAACCTCATTTTTGTAGGTGCTACATGAATAAGTCCTGCTCCTGCAGACTCCAATGTAGTGTCACAGTGACCTGGAAGCAAAGGATAAAGGATACGGACAATGGGGAGAAGGTGCAAATTGATGAGTCCAGAAAAAAGCACATTCTTCAGAGTAGACAAAATCTTGCTTTTCAGGAGAAAAATTGTATGGCATGAAAGTGCACATAGGCTATGCAGACATCTAATTTATATTTAAGGGTGGATGTTGTGCTTATGAAATGAGATGGATAAAGAACCTCAGAAATTTCAGTCCTCTCCATCTAGAGAACAGAAGTATCAGGTGGCCATGTTCCTCCACAGTGACCTACCAAGCCTAAATTTAAAAGGATCTGGAAAGAAGAGGACAGATCAGGCTCTGCACCCATTGCAGACTGAGCTCTCTGTTCCCATTGCTATCAACAGCAGCATCTCCACCACTGCAATCTCTCCATCCTCTCAAAAAGGGGCTAAAAGAACTAACACTTGCAGACCTCGGATGTGACATAAATCCCCTACTGCCTGCAGTGATTTATAATAGTAACTTGCATTTTCCAAAGAGATTTTGGCATAGATGGGCCTGAATGTCACTAAGTGTGTGGAAGTCTCGAGTTAATGAGTCTTTTTGAAAACAGGGCCCAACCATGTAGCTAGAAACCCATGAAGGACTTCAGGTCATACATACACCATGCCAAGTGAAGGTGGCCTGCAGAGCCCAAGCTGCCATCCAAGTCTAAGATCAGCATAGCCAGGTTGGTCAAAACCTGGTTGAACAGGCTTTGCTCTTTTGCTGCCACATAACCCCGTGTTAATGCAAATATGGTCACTCATTAGCACCTCTGCATGGCACTGCACCGAAGCACATGGAGATACCAGCTGGAAACAGCTGCTGCAGGGCGCAGTGTGGACACATCTGCAAGCACTTACACCACCCCATCTATGCCGGGACCTGGGTCACTTCTTACTTCACAGAGATGGCTGAAGATCCATTTTAAAGGAGATGTTAGGGCCTGAGGGGGCAGATGGAACAACTAAAATAGCTTTAAAGCCAGGGAGGGAGGGGAAGACAGCTGAGGCAGCAAGCAGAGGTGAGACCAGACAGTGGAATCTGAAGGTATAAGGCAACAGATTATTAATGAAGAGACTTGTTTAAGTGTCTTGGTAATTTGGCAATGAGAAAGCTTGTATTACTGCTTCAGTAAACAGTGCATAGACAACATGGCATTGTGAAATCTTGAAATCTTTGTACACAAATACAATTAGGAGGAGAAAAAAGGAAAACTTGGGAATATATCTGAATATACTTTCTTCTTCGGGAAATAATGTTGACGCAGCCAGAACAGGCCTGCTATATCCAACTCTTGTGCACATGTCCTCATTCCTACGGCTTAATAATGATAATGAACTATGAGGGGAAGGTAAATAGTCTTCATTCCACATCTCTGAGGATAATAAGAAGAGAGGTTTAAAACATTGGTAATGGCATGTAGAGCTGCACATTGCTTAAAACATTGACCACGAGCCAAGAAATACCCCTCAAGGCTCCAATCAAAAACTGGTTTTGGCTCTGCACTGTGAACAGAAATTTTATTTGATCAACAGAGTCATTGCAACAGACTCGTCTGGAAGCTCATCTCCAAAGTGGTACCCCTCACTGCAGCTAAAGCCTCCTGCATGGCAAAGCTTTGGGCTCACAAAATGCAGCTCTGGCTAACAGCTTCAGGTTAATCGTGATGACGACTGAGAAGTGTCTTCGATGCTTCTTCCTTTGATATCTCAGAAGTCTGCATAACTTTTCAAGGGGAAATAGGAGAGATCTGAGAGTGGCAAAAATACTCCTCTCTCTTTTTGTGCATGGATGTTGCTTTGGGAGAATGAAATCATCTGGACTGCTTTTTGTGAAGAGGTTCAGCTTTCTGGTCTCAGTAGCTGGACAAGTATAGTGGCAATCCCTGGCCTATAGACCTTGCAGGCTGAGAAGAAAACAAACATGTTTGTGTCCCCTCTGCCAGAATAAAACAGTCGCCTGCCAGAGAATACTGGCAGAGAGAAAAGGGATGAACCAAAAATTATTTTTTAACAAAGTTTCTCAGAAAATGACAGACCTTCTCAAAATATTTTGTTGTTGTTGTTTAAGTGTAAAAAGTAGACAACATTTAAGTTGGAATTTGGAAAACTGAAGGTCTATTATTTATGTATATATATCTGCCATAATAAATATGTTTCCTGATGGTGTCACTATGGAAAAAGAAGTTTTGAGAAAAGAGATGGTTGTTAAGAGCAGAAAGTTATTTTCAACAAGCAACAACAAGTTATACTGATCCAAGGAAACCAAAGAATGATAGTGACTACTACTGAATACCACACACTGAACCCTATCCAGCTAATTACTTAGGGACATGCGGATAATTGGCATCTCCATGCTGACAGTTTGGTCATCTGGCAAAACAAAACCATGGGAATATTCTCCAACCATGGGAATAAGATTTTTAAAAAAATAAATCACAGGCTCCTGTTCAGTAAAAAGAACCCAATGGGGCATAGAGCCCCTTACCTGTGTCAGAGACACCGGAGCTTCAATGCAAACCAGACATGAGCTGCCTGAGATCCTCAGGAGAGAAAAAGGAATTTCAGACAAACGTGCCATAGGAGGGAACTCTAGAGCCCAGAGGAGCAATTGGGTCCTCACACAGGCCATGACCAAAAGGGCCAGAATACTGCAAAACTAAGCAAACTAGAAATAGACATATTTTGGGTGTGTGATGTATGCTAACTGGCACCACTTTTTTTTTTTTTTTTACAAAAGTTGTGGCAACTCAAGGAGTTTGCAATGAGTTTTAGAGTGATAAATTGTTATGATCAAAGATTTATCTTTCTAAGAAGACGGAAAATAGAGTGGCAAAGTACAGAAGAGGGGAGCCACAGGGGAAGAGGAAAAGCAAGCACTTTGTCCACTGTTGCCTCCAGGCTTTATGTCTGACAGAAACAAAACAAACCATCTACAGGTAAATAGTATGTTTATTTCCAGTAAGAAATACACAGCTTAACTTCATGGCTAAAGCCACACGGCAGGGAGAGAGCACAATGGTAGTTTGTATCCTTATCATATGGCCAAGGTGAGCATTTGCTTTCTGCAGAGTGGCCTTGGATGGGCAGAGAGACATCTTCTGTGTGGGGGAGATAGAGATCACAATCACTGTATGACTGTTACATGTGATCCCTACTTCAAAAACCATGTAGTGCCTCCATAGTGTGGTGGTGTCTGCAGGTACAAGCACCCACCATCAAGCTAACAGCAGTGAGCCCTGGAGAAAGAGTGGAGGGGCCACCCCAGACTGCTACAAACAACTGCTTGAGCAGTTCAAGCCCGTAAGAATGGTTGGTACCTATTACTGTGAACAAAAAGTTGGTTTGTAATTAAAGTTAAATCCCAGGAAGGCTGTGTGTTGCATCACCTGGAGGCACACACAGATTTGGGGCAAACTGGGGAGATCACTAGTGCTGACACGGTATCTTTAGCCTTCTGCCTCAATAAGCCAGAGAGGTGTCAATCAGTAATTACCACCAAGGTAAACATGGGCATTTCACACCTCCTGTGCTTCCTTGCCGGCATGCTGAGGACAAACAGTGCAGCACTGGTTCCCATTCATGCCTCTGTGTAACCATGGACCTGTGGCTGGGCTCCAGCATCATAAATACTTCATCTGAGATCAGGTGCTGGCCTGGCCCCATGCCAGCTCTAGCAGCAGAGGACTGTGAAGGTATCTTGAAGGCTTGCCCCTTCTCTTGTACCAAAAGCACTCGCTGAACCAGGGGCTCCCTGCAACTATTGAAACCTGAGAAGTAGCTGGGAATTGGTGCAATCCAGTGCACCAAGGTCACAGAAGGGCACCTCAAGTAGGGCCATGGTAATTTCTACTCTTCAGTCGAAGTGTGTCCCCTCGCTAAAACGCTTTCCTACAACGACTTTGCATGGCCCCCTTCATCCTCTGGAGCTGCTGACTGCCAAGGAGGGAAGGGGGCTGATTACATGGTGGCTCCCCAGCACAGGTAACATTTGATCGTTCAGGAGAGCTGGGAATAAACACCAGTCCTGCAGCAAACACCCCCATCCAGTCCAGCCATGCAACGTGACTAAACAGATCTGCACAGGCAGAGCCGTGCAGACTGTGAGCGGAAATCAAATACAGAGCACACTGCAGGTTGGCAAGCCCAGTCTTTTTTTTTTTTTTTTTTAATTTGAGTGGAAGCTCATCCTTCCCTTTTATTTAAGCAACACTTCCAATGGGAAGAAAGGCTGGAAGAAACTACTGCCTCATCATGGGGGCCTCTCACCAAGCTCCACTGTGCAGTTAAGAGGAATTCTGCTTGTTTTCTAAAAATGAGTATAGCCCATACCTTTACAAAAGGACAGAGGAGAAACCATGCATAAAGGGAGAAGGCAGAGATAGGTAGGATACCCTGGGGCAGGGAGAAGCTCCCCAGCTTGTGTAACTTGCCAGGGTAGAGAATTACTCTGACAAGTTACACAGGCTTCTACAGCAGCTATGAATTTGATCCTATAAAAAAACAAGTATCAACAACTTAAACACATGCCTGGGTCACATGACAGCAAGGGCAACACACAGTAGCAAATGTTGATTTTTATTTTGGTTTTGTTTGTTTTTTAATATAAAGTGGGAGTGAGGAGTGAAACTTGGGTGGGGCTTTCTACTAACTTGGAGGAAAAGTAACATCTTTTCAACAGCTCCTGCCTTGTTTTTGCTCTCCCTGAACAGCACGGGGCTCTCTGGGATCTGCCAGGGCTGGTAATGCCGCAGTTTTTTCCAGGACTCACAGACCCCAGGTTGTTCTGCAGCCCAGGCCAGCTTTGATACTGTCTCACCAGGTCTCACTGACTGCGCTGAGTCGGAGTGGGCTGAGGGCAGGAGCTTTGGCTCAGTGCCTGACACAACCGTGAGTGGCAGACAGCGGTCCTTGGCAGGGCTGTCTTGGGGAAAAAGATGAAGGTATTGCGAGAGGGAGGTGTCAAGATCACGGCCCGGGGAGGGAGGCTGGGAGGAAGGCTGTGCAGGGAGGCTGCGCGGCCCGGAACCTGAGTCATGCCAATGCACCACGCCTGGGCAATGGTGCAGCCCTCTTAACCTCACTGCAGCCGGGAGCACAGACCTGCCCAGGTGGCACACAGCTGACAGGGCTCCCATCAACACCGACCTCTTCCTGACGCTGGTATGAAAGAACTCCTGGCTGGCGTGTGCATCCTGCAGCCAGTGGTGAGGCGAGGCAGGCCTCCCTGGAGAGGGAGGTCTCACCAGCAGCTCTGTGTCAAAACCAGATCACTCACTGCCTGGTCAGATTTTACTGGTCACAGCTGGTTATTTTTTTCTAAAGACACATGTCAAAATCATCTTGCCTGAAAGCGTCTCAAAGTGAAACAGTTTGTTTTAACTCACAGAAACCTCTGGGTTTTGTACTGTTCTGTCTCCACCTCTCTTCATCTTCTGTGGTGGCAGACCCCAAAGACTCAAAGCAACCAACCAACCACTTTGTTGTTTCAACAATTTTCAAATGAAAACCCTATCTTTTCTTTACCCACTTCTCTCACGAAATATCTAGTTATAGATCTGCAGGTCTTACACTTGGGGTCCATCACATCAGACCTAGGTTGTTGCAATGGGCCAAAATAACAGCTCAGCAAACGGTCTACCTGCCTGTTTCATCATAGGGAGTGCAGCAAGCCAGCCTTCACAGACAGAGAAGCAATCAAAACTTTGCTGTCTTTCTTACACCATGAGGTCCTGATGTAGATGCAGCTTTTCCTGGCAAAGCTAAGCTTTACTGATGAATCTTGTGTGCACACATGTAAAACAGCATAGATGTGCATACCCAAGGCTGGAAGAGCTGCATGGGTCCTGCCTTCTCACACCCCGACCCACACAGCTCAGCCAGCAGCCAGCTGTAGGACACGCTTGGCTCAGCTCTTTCCTTTTAACTCCTCTGGTACAATTAAAGCAGCACAGACTCAAATGTGGCTGCAGTGATACTGCTTTAAATATACAGGAAGGGAAACTAGATTTAACGGAGTACAGCACTTTCATACTAGCGTGACTATTCACACTGGTAGTCATACCAGCATCAATCTCCTTGTGAAAATATAAATTATTTCCCCAGCTGAAAGTCCTGTATGGGCATGGGCGCTGTGGGGACAAAGATCCCTGTGCTACTCGACAGGAACAATTTGTGGCTTGCAAAGTATCCTTCTGGTTTAGAGGAACCAGAAATGTAAAGGAGAAAATTTGTTTTCCTTTTAAAAATAGCTTGTTCTTAAGGAATGCCTTTTTCAACCACAAGAGGATACAAGATGGAAGGGATACAGGACCTAATAACCCACCTGGAAATACTTTGTATGGAAAAGCAGTTCAGCAAGTTTGGGGATTGTGCCAAGGAATTATCAAACAGGCCTTGCTTGATATGATTCGGGTTTGTGGGCAGGTTTTACAGCCCAGCAGGATCTCCCAAAGCTGAGGTGCTTTTAAGCTGCTTTTGTATGTGCCTGACCCTTATTGCAGTTCTGGCTGTTGGCCAAAGCGACTCTGTTTGTGAGAGAGTGAACAAGTGAGGATCATTATGACTTGGAAGAAGCTCAGTTCTTGCTCACTGAGGACTCTGGAGACACAGAATGGGACAAAAAAAGAGAAATGTATCAGAACGTGGGAGCCAGTAAGGAGGCAGCATGCTCCTGCAAATTTCAGCTATTTAGGACATGGTTTGCAGTCTGTGGGACAACTCATATGCAGAAGTAGGTGAACCTGGATGCAGGAGAATAAGCGGCTTCCTGCAAGATCTGTGTGTATCTTCTACTCTGAGTCGATCACACAGCAGAAGATTTTTATTCTGATTATGGAGTGGTGGATCCATTGGCTTTTCCAGAGCTGTGACTCTGCTCCTCATCCTTCACGGTCACGACTGACTGTATGGTCTCAGGAGCAGCAGCATAGTGTTAACAACATGAGAGTTTTCAGAAGTCTGCGGCAGAGCCTCCACTGTGCTCTCTTCGAGAGGAGGGAAAAACAGTTCAAGGAAAAGGTAAAGATGGGGACACCCCCCCACACATCCCACCCCATATTTTTTCAAGGTAAAAAAGGACTCCTAAAGAAACCATCCAAGCTCCTGCAGAACAGGACAATTGAAGTCTGACACCCATGGGGCCCCTGGGGAGCACTTCCAAATGAAAATGTATGGATTTTTTAGCAATCTTATTTTGGGGGGTAGGGGAGAAAGAAAGGAGGAAAGAAGGAAAGAAAAGTAAATTCCATGGAAAGCTGCCATTCTTCATTGAATCAAAAATAGAACTTCTTGGAAGTTTACCAACCAGGCATTTTTGTGTGGAAAACACTAACTCTGCAGATTGGGCACTGTCCAAGGAAAAATACACACCAGTTTTGGACAGGAATAGTGTTAGGGGTCTAGATGTGTTCACTCTAAAATACCTGCCAAACAGTCGCTGCTATGGCAGGACGTGAGACACTCACAACGCCTGTTATTTTTCTGTAGCACATTATAGGTCTGGCTTTTGGTCTCTGACTCTGTATCCACAGGGTTTTTGAGAGGTGTGGGTGAGTCCTGGAGTGCAGCTTGCCCATTACAGTTAATGGAGATCCAGTCAGTACACTTACTGGAGTCTTGGGAGCTTTGTATCTGAGTTTGACACCTGCACTTGGACAGATGACTTACGCTTTACACCGTACTGCAGTGAGGGGACTGAAGGGAAGGGCTTTCAGAGTGTGATTTTCCAGGGGTGGTATCAGAAGTGTTCTGTTTAGTCCAAGTGTCTTTTTCTGAAGAATAAATCCATGTTTAGCATGAGACAAAGCCCAGAAGAAGCAGAAAACAAGCTGGGAAACTGGTCATGCCCTGAGCTGTGATGGGATTTGATGTTTGCTGGAATTTGGGGTTTGCTAAATTTATATCAACTAAGGCTGGTGTTTCACACTTGGTATTCCTGCCTGCCATGAGTCTTTGGGCAGTGGATGTGGGCAGGAAATGGGAGCACAGTTTTAGCTTGAGGGGCTTCCTCCTTCCACTGAAAAGTCACAGACCTACCCTTGCTCTATATTCAATTGATGCGATTAGATTTTGAGGTTTTTTCCTAGCCCTCTTCAACCTCCCCCTCTATGTTCAATGCTTGCCATAATAGTATTGGTGCACCCACCTTTTCCATCTGCTTGTCTGTGTACACCTTCCCATGCAGTTCCTCTCCCCTGTGTTCCACCTTGTGCTGAATGCGATGATGTTCTCAGTGAGTCAAATCCAGCGAGGCATTGAGATAACCTAACTTTCACCTA
This sequence comes from Athene cunicularia, assembly GCF_003259725.1. Lineage (NCBI taxonomy): Eukaryota > Metazoa > Chordata > Aves > Strigiformes > Strigidae > Athene > Athene cunicularia. Next base: position 22,120,070 of record NW_020799091.1, on the reverse strand, counting down.
GGGAAGGCACAGTGCCGAAATTCCTCTTTGGTTCTGCACCATGAGCAAACCCTTGATCTGGGTGGGTTTATGTTCCGTTGCTCCACCTGTCCCCAGTCTCACATCACTGCCCTTGAGGCCACACACTGTATGTACCCCCAGTGAGCAGCGCCTTCCACCTGGGGCTGCACTGAGAATACCTGATCGTTTCACTTTTATTTGGAGGGAGAAACCTGTGTTGGTATTCTCGCCTGGGGCGTAGCGCAGCTCTTGAGCAGGACTAGTATTTCTGGTTTCTTCACAATACCGACTTTATCAGCCAGAAGAAAGCTGAACTCTTGAGTTTTTCCAGAGAGGTTCACAACAAGCTTGGCTAGAGCCTTGTGCCAGTTGGCTGTGTTCTCTGAGTGCCAGGGGCTGGGACTGCACTGAAGAACACGGCCACTGGTGCAAGCAGTCTCTTTCACTAATAAACACATATTGCAGCTCAGCTCTCCCTTCTGTACTTTCATGCTCCAGTTGCTCAGAAGGATGCCAGAAATCGGACAGGATTCAGTAGAGCCAATATATGTATGTCTCTATGTTTATGTAGGTAGGTATGTATCTGTGTATGAAAGGCAGGCTAAACACAGTTCTTGCACTTGGATATTTTATACTTTTGGATAGTATAAAGCTAACATTTTCGCTGGTGGTAGCTTCCACAGGATAAAGAGAAAGCATAGCAGAGTGGACCCCACACAGTGTCACCACTGATGGGGCAGGAGAACTGGCCTCAGTCATACCCTCATCAGCTCAAAGCTGCATTCCCTGGTGGAAGCCAAGTGAAAGGTTATGTGCCTGTCTGGTAGCCTGTCACCTAAATAGGGATAATCTCAAGGAAGACTAACCCAGAAGCTAATGAGAAGGAAGAGACTGGGAATGCACTGCAAAATGCCTTGAGAAGGGAGGAAGAGGACACCGAGGAGCCAAGCCTGTCTCTCTGTCCGAGTGTTGAAGTATTCAAGGTTGCAGTGTCAGGGAGTCAAGTGATCTGTGCAGGAGTGAAGGCACCTCTCCTGCAGAGAGGGCAGATTCTGCGCTAGGTCAGGACATTGCATGGCATGAGGTTCAGTGCGGGGAGAAGGATAGGGGGTTTCCAAGGAGCAGTACAACCCATAGCTCTGAGAGGATGGGTCTGGCATGAAGGTATGAGCAGACTGGGATTTTAGTTGCTCTGGAAGAGGTAGAACATAATGACTGAGCAGAAAAGTAAAACTAAGTCATTTTTATCAACTGAGAAAGCACTAGAAAGTAATGGCTGACCCTCAGAAATAGGGTGAGCCAGAAAGAAGCTGTGATAAGGGGGTGGAGCTGCTATTAATGTGTCCTGTTGAGGCCTGGCATGTGCTCCCTTGTGTCTGGGTGTCTAAAGCTTAGGGAGCTGATTCCCTCTTCTTCTTTTTAAGCTGGAAACTTACAGTGGTGTAGGCAGGCCTGTCTCAATGTTGTGGTAATGGCAGAGAAGTTTTGGGAGAAATGGGGTGTAGGAAGAAGTCTTCTGAAGCGGCCCATGCATTTCTGAGGTGTGAGGATAAGCAAGAGACAGCTGGGAACAGGTGACATGGTTTTGGGGACCCTGGGTGAGTAAAGGGTCTGGAGGACATCAGGGTTTTGAATGGGTTTTTGAATTGGGGTTTTGAATGATTCTAGGCAGGTAAAGGCATATCCAGATGTATGGGGATTTTGATAGCCTTGGCATTTGGCTGGAAATAGGGATTCTCTATCTGTTTCTCTCCTTCCCTGCCTCTCCCAACCCTTGCTTGATGCCCATTTCCTTAACACAAGATTTCCATTCCAACTTACAAATACTTTCCATCCCTCCTCCCCAGCAAGATCACTCCTTTCCCCTTTCCTTCTCCCCACATAGTGGCTCTTTCTGCCCTCCATGAACTGCCGAGAATAGGCAAGGGCCAGATATCTTCTCTTCAGCTGAGGGCAGTAGGCACAGATGAGCTGTTTATATCAGAAACATCAGGTTTTGCCTCTCTGGGTGTAAGCAAAATAGGAAGTCTGCCATCTCAGGAGGTGACTTTGTGCCTTAAACCAGCTCTGGGCAAAGGAAAGTGGGACCTACTTTTGGGAGTTCCTGCTGGAACTCCTCCCATGGCTGTAAAGGCACCATCATGCCTCTAGAAGCCACTCAAGCTACTGAATGCTCATGACAGCCATGTGCAGAGGACCCTGAAGTTAGGAGGACATGACAGGAGCTGTACAAAAGCTCTAAATAAGACCAGCTTTCCTCTAAAATGCCTGACATCCAGGAACATAGTAACCGAGAGTTTGTTCATCTGAAGTGTGACAGTATGGGACAGTACAGGACTGCTCCAAAGACCAGTCAAGTCTGTGAGCTCAGCTGGGATCCACCAGACACAAGAGGGGCATGCCTGCAGCAGGGCTAATAGTGCCTGTGATGTTATCTGATGGTGGAAAGGGGTTTTGCTGCTTACCAGCCAGTCTCTCACCAGCATGGCAATGTCTATGCAAGGTGATCTTGCAACACTGCAGGGGCAGAGATGACCAAGTACCTGAGCTAGGTGTTAAGTAAGGCATCACAGGACAGTGGTGATGCTCTGGCACATCCTACACAACCCCCAGAACCAGCAAACTCCATACCCAATAGATTTACTGTAGCTCAAAGGAGGATTATTTGCTATGACCACCTTTTTTTTTCCTTTTTAAAGGAAAAAGTGGTGACTCATCAAAAGATAATGTAAGGCAAACAAACGCAATACAGTAAAGCTGCTGTGTCAGGAAGTACAGAACAAACCCACATCCCATCAGAACTAACCCACTTGTAGCTTTGCATCCAAAAATATTAGTCAATTTATTGCCCATTAAAAATTCCTTTTGTCTCTTCTGAGTTGTGGTGCATGCTTGAGACGTTAAAGCTGGCATTGTCAGTCTTTAATGTTTGAGATCTATTTACTCATTAACTTTCAAATGCAGGACACTTTCAAAACCTTTTCCTAAGGGCATCCCTGTGTTCTGTTTGAGAGAGTTACTGTTGTTTTCCCACCTACCCTGAAGGGCTGTTTATGATACCATCTCTCTCTTTTAATCCTCTTCTCCTTTCATGTCTAACAAACAGTGTTAAACAGAACACAGGGGGGAAAGGCAGATCTCACACATTATAATCATCTACAGTTAACTGAAGAAAATAAATGCTTCGCAATTTGAGGTCTCATTTTGTAAATTAACACTCAAGAAGCTTTTCCCTATGTATTTTCCAGATAAAAACCTCTGTTCTTCCAAGACCTAGGTTTGAATGGATAGTAACTTGGATGAAGGGTTTCTAGAATTGATCCTGTGAGTCAATGTGCACTTTGCAGTGACTGGGCTGCCACAAAACGGATTTTTCTTAGGAGAGCCTACACCGAGTGACGTCTTGAGATGTATACACAGGAATGTGGGCACTACTGACATGTTGAACTATGACAGAAAACATTACATTTCAAAACTGGCCACTGTTTCTGGTGGGTTTTTTAAAGGATGCCTTGATTTCTCTAGCTCTTTTTGCCCTATATCTAAGCATTTTAAGGCTGTGAACATATTTGTCTTCACAACTTTTCTGTGGGGTGGTGTGGGACTCTATGTTATACAGATCTAACAGTCTATTGCTTGATGAACATTTTTCTCAGCAGCACCAACACAAGCATCCCCTGATTTCCCCTTCCCCTCTCCCACCACTCACTCACCCCTCAGCTGTGCCAGTTTCAATGCTGTGTGGGAAACAAATCGCAGAACACATCCAGGTTAAAAATAGCTGAAAAAGAGAGAGAGAAAAATTAATTCCAGAACCTGGACTGACATTTTGCATGTACATCCAAAGCCAATACAACAGAACCTTTTTAGTTCAGATTCAATCAGTCTGTGTGGCTCCATCAATAATTTTTACCTGCTTTCACATAGGACAGAAAGGTAGATGTTTCAGAAGGTTGCTATCTCCTTTCTAGATTTTGTGCAAATTGATGGTTGGGTGTAGGATAGAGACCTTAATTCGAGAAATGCAGCCAGCAGCCAACTGGCTAGTGAGTGTGTGCATGCTGGCTGACTGTGTAGGCATTAGCTGGTCAGACAATATATGTGTGCCTGACTGCTACCCAGCGAGGACTCTTAGAGCATATAGGGAGGGGGGACATGGGCTTGTTGGAGCTATTTTATTCTAGGAGGAGGGGGGAGATGGAAGGCAACTATGAAGCAAGTGTCACAGACCTGAAGGAAACCAAGAGCCATTAGTTCCACTGCTCACAAAGCAATGTTTAAAAAAAAACCCCAAAATTCCATAAAATAAGACCTCTTTTGCCCATGAGCCTGTAAATCAAGTGAATAGTTTCTCATCCAATTTGGGAGGAAATTCTGAGCTCAGCCTCAGAATCCAATTCAGACTCCAGCAACCACTTCTGCTTTTAGCACTCTGAACACCAATGAAACCACGGATACTGATTTCTTTCCCATACTCAAATGTCACTTAAAGCCCGTTTCTTCTGAACAACTCTTTTAAGCACTTGCTTCATCTCTGTTCCTACCTGCCTCCTTTCTAATCTACAACAGCTTGCCAAAAGCCCTGCTCCACTCTTCTTTCATCCCCTTCGTGCCTTCCCTCTGGCTGATCAATGGCCTCAAACGCTGGTAAAGGATGGTACACAAAATATTCAGCATACTGTATCTTAAAATGCTGATTATTTTGGTGCAAAAAAGAGCCAACTCTTCCTGCCCACTTTGTCTCAGAGGAAAAAGACCTTGGGCCTCCTTGCCACTTTTGCTGACCTGAGTGGATCTGAGAGGGATGGGAGCCACAGAATGGAACAGGAGCCATGAGACACCCTATGAGCCATGGCTGTAGTCCATGGACAGTAGCGAAAGGCTCTTTATGTTCCTGTGCTCATGTCTTCTTTTCAGCAGCCCTCCCAAATGAGGCTCTTGACATCAGCTCTCCAGAACTTCAGGGTGTGCCCTCTGCCATGCCCAGGAGACCAAACGCCAAGCACACAGCATCTGGTTGCACATGGGAGATGCAAGCTGAGCTGTGTAGCTGCTTGCCTCTCTTCTGGGGAAGGAAGTAGTGGCCTGCCTCTGTGTCAGAAGCAGACACTGTCTCACTGTCTTTGGTAGGAAAAGCTTTAATCAGAACAAGTCTCTGATAAAAGCTGGGTCTATTCCTACCATCTGTGGGTTTCTGTAGTCTTTGCTTTTCCCAGTAGCAGAAATTACCATCACCGTAGGCAGGTCTTGGGCTTCTCCAAGTGGAAACCAGAGGTCTGGGGCAGCTGGGGATTTTCCTGATCCAGGAAATCCCTGTGTGGCAATCATCCTGTCTAATGGGCTCTGTGCCATCTCTGCTGTAGACACCCAGGAACATTACTGGGAGTTGCACCCAGTGTGATCTGTTTGCAGATACTCCAGTCTCACCACAGGTATGGAGCAAGGTGAGATGGGAAAGACCTGAGACAGCTCCCAGGGCATCTGCCTGTGTTAATTCCGTGCCATTTCATACCTCCAGGTCTGATCCAGTCTGCGCACTAGGGTAGCTTCTAGAGGTCAGCTCTGCTTCTGCAAGAGAAGTGCCTTCACAGACCTTCCTAGCATGTCCAGAACTACTTTCTGTAGGGAATGTTTTTTCCCCAAATGGAATCATATAGCCCTTATGCAAAGGTGCCACTGGGGATCTGTAAAGGAGATCTAAAGCAGAAGCTAGGGCTGCCTTGCTGGAAGGGAGCGCTAGAAGGTCCCATCCCCTGTCCTCACCACACACAGAAATATAGGAGGTGCTGGTGAATCCTTAGCAAGACGGAGCAGCCACATGCAGAGCAGAGCAGCCCTTACATTGCTGTAAGTAATGTTAGGATCTGGCTTTATCCTTGGGCAACTACAGAATTTAGGGAAGTGGTGGCAAGGGCGAATGATCAGAAAGCTGGCAGGAATTGTGTAATTGGTGTATCAAAGGCCTTTCTCCTTTCCTCCAGTCACATTTTAACAGTACCCTATTTTATTCTACGTGTCAGTAAACAACAAAATCATTACTGATAAAACTTGCCTTAAGCAACAAGACACATGTGAACAATAAAGCACTAAGAGCCACATTTTCAAAAGTGTGTGTGCAGAAATGTCTATTGTACAATGTATAAGCAGCATGCGGTCTGGATGTGGCAAGCAGCAACGGGAGAGGAAAAGGGGAACAGATGGAACCTGTACATGAGTGACAAGAGCGGACGTAGGCTCAGATCTAGTTTTGTAGTGTGCAGAAGCTGAGCTTTTGAAAAGTCTTAAATAATAACCACATTTTAAGGAGGACTGCACTAATGGGGCATGCAGATAAGCACGCTGAATGGTGAAACTGCAGAGGACACAGCAGTGGAGACAGTGATATATACAGAACATATGAAAAGTTCCGTCTGACATGCCAGCCATGCATATAATCAAAGGTGTGCACATTTTAGAAACATCAGCCTCCCTGAAACCTCAATGACTTAGCAATAAAACATCAGGAAACGGTAAGTCAGGGTCAGAAAGGTCTGAGAATTCTACACAGCTGAAATAAAGATTGAGCAAGAGGAATTAGCATCAAGAAATGAGATTCAGATGTTTAAAGCTGATTGTCTGAACCAAGTTAATATAATGCACCATGTTTCACTTCAAAACATTTGGATCGTGCAGCTGGGAAGCCCTTCCCATGATTGTGAAATGCAGCAACTCGCTATATCTGAGAAGACTGGGATAGCTGCGTCTGTCTGGGCACAAGCAGGCTATAAATGATGAATTGGGATTACAGCCTTTACTGTTCCAGTCCAGTTTTACCAGTTCCCTGGGCCACTAGCATAAAAAACAAACCCGGCAGCAAGGCTGTATGAAGCTCCTACTACCTTCATGTATTCTGGGCTTGCCCTCTCTTTCCAACTATCTCCCCATGGACTGAAAAAGCTCACTCCCTTTTTTCTGACTTCAAAGTGCTCTGACAATCAGCATCCATTGCTCTCTTTCAGTATATTCAAGAGAACACCTATTCAGCTATCCAAACTTTCTAAGGGAAATTATCCTCTCTCTGTCCCTTCCACCAAGTCTAGTGTTGCAGTTCATGGCTCTAGAAAATTGTATTTACAAGCATGCAATGGTCTGGGACAATCATATTTTCACTCCTCTTTCCACCTGCACAGAAGGAAGCCTTTACCTGTATTAATTCAGTCCAGTGCCATGACCATCTGAGTCGGACACTGCAAGTTTGCAAAATTTGCATATTTTCAGTGCTAAACATTTTATTCAGGCAAATCTCGGACGGGTTTATATCAACTTACAGATACAGATGTATTGCATAAACTCCTTCAGCCTAGCAAAGTAATCCAAGAATCCAAAATTGCCCACCTGAAAACCACACCTCACAGCAAATGAGAATTCCATAGGTATGAGCATTTTGCAGGCTGGCAACTCATTTGGTTCATAAGCTCTGTTAAATTATATTGCTGGTGGGAGAGGCTCTTTCTTGGGATGACATAACACACTTATCAGCCCTTGGGTAAGAAACTAATTAACTGGAGATGAGCACAAATTCTGTAACAATACTCTCTGCACTATGTGCTCACAGTGACCAGTTCTCAATTGGAGTGATGGTGTACAGAAAAATTAGACAATACAGATATTTAGCTCTCATATTGTAGATCTCTTCTGCATTATTCACATGTGTTTTCATGGCATCTGGACATGTATGTTGCTGTTATGGGCCAAAACTCTCTTTGGTACATCTCTAGTGAAGCTAAAGAAAAATTTGACACTGTGATTTATGTTGTGAGCTAAACAGACCAGGGTGCATTCTCTCACCCATCAGCAAATGGCACAGCAGGCAAGCTCCCCTCCCACAGCCACCTCCCAAGCAAAAAAGGGTGGTCAGTCTGGAGGAACAGAGGTAAAGCGCAGGGTTGTGCCGGGGGGTGCTCAAACCTGGGCCTAAACCTGTCCCCTCTCCTGGGGCAAATACAGCCAGAACAAAGTCACTTGCTGATTTCAGAAGACTCTGTATAAAGTTCAGCATCTGCTGTCACTTGAAGCTGCGCAGCCTGGGTTTTCCACCCATGCTATGGGAAGTTGGTTGGGGCTTGCTCTGCTGCTGATGGTTTAGAATTTCCATTTGCAGCTCCTTCCCGTTTCCTTTTCAGACATGCATCATACAGACCCAGAGAGGCTGCACAAATATAAAAAAACATTGAGAAGGGAGGACCTTCCTTACCACAATGAAGCTTTTAATGTGCCTAGTCAACACTGAAGCAGCAGAGGTAGACATAAGCAAGCATTTCCTGATGTCCTGTCAGGTGCCTGTACCCAGATCCTGCGGATATGAGCCTTGGTGCTGATGGCTACCTGGACTCCATGTCCACAGGCCCCATCCCTCCTGGGATGCACCTGGCATACTCAGACATCAGCATTTACGAGCTGGGAAGCATGCAGGGGCATTTGGATTTAAAATTTGCAGTACTGCTGCTGCGTTGTAGAGAGTTGTGTCGTTTACTGCTAATGGTGAAAGGGACTGTGTGCATGCTGGGGTGGCATATGTCCCTGCATGTCCCCAGCACAGGATGAGACCTTTAGGAGAGATCATACCAAGCACATGCTTGATATAAACAGATCTATTCTACTTCATATGTGGGCCACATGGGAAGGAAGGGCTTGCTGTCTGGGCTCATACTTGCCCACAAGCCTCATAGTCCTGAGACTTCCTAGCCATATGGCACCCGTGTCTGGGGACCTCCTAGCCATACAGCACCCAACTGTACCTGGCAGAGAGCTGGTGGAGCTGTGGCACTGTCCCATCTTGCTGCGGCTATGCACAAGAGCTTTAGTTGTCTCTGGTATCTCCTCTCACGCGACCCCATCAGTACAGAGAGTGAGTGGTGCCAGCTACATCGCAGAGGAGCAGGAGATGAGGCGTCTAAAACAAGGGAGGGATTTTAACCTGCTTTGCTTTCCCCTAGCCCCCTCCATAGTGCACCTGCCGTTGGAATGACCAAAATTTTCCAGTGATGTCACTCATTAGCCACAGAAAAGCTCAAAACAGGCACGTTCCCTGTGGAAATCACTGGAAGAAACAGGATTATCTCAATGCTTAGAAGAACATCCCTGACCAGTTACTTCTCTCCCAGGCCCGTGATTCACTCCCCATTCGGCACTGGCTGACTGCGTTTTGGGTGCCTTGAGATAAGAATCATGTTATTCTTTGCTCAGAACCAGAAAGGCTCTGATGTGCATTGGAATGTCTCTGGCTTGTTACAATTAAAATTACTGCTAATTTCATGGGGGAGGCATTTTCATGCACTGCTTTTTTATAGAGGTCTTCAACGGGGTCCACCCAAACCACCAGAGTCACAACACAAAGAAGTCAATAAACACCTTGGCATGGTGCTTTCCTTGCCTAAATTTGCATCAAGCTTGTTTACAGCCAGCAGACCAGGAGAAAAGGGTAATTTATAATATGTGCCATGGCATTGCTCGCCTGATTTTTAGGAGTCAGCAACTTTGATAAATTCTTGACGCAGCTTGCAGACACAGTTAAGAATGTGTCTTCCGCCTACTGCAGGAAGCTGGTCACTGTATCAAAGATCAAAGTTGCTCACACCAATGCAGGAAGGTTATATACAAGCAAAAAGGATCTACAAATACTTGTATTTGGATGTAAGGTTTTGCTGCTGTGCCTGTATTGGTCTCTAAATTTGACCATAGACCACTTGAATCAATTCAGAAAAAAACCAGACACTTGATGCAGAATCACCCATATTACTCACAGGCTAATCCTCTTGCTGCAGAGATAAAATACTCCTTTATCAAAATTTTTTATATGACTGAAAAATGAGTTTATTGAAAATTGTATTAGAGACTTATTTAGAGAGTGTAATGCCCTTAAGTGGCTGTGCTTTAAAAAGGCTAACAAAAGAGTATGTAACCTGAAATGGGCATATATCGCAGGGAAGTAATTTCCCTCTGTTACACATACAGCATCTGCAGAACAGGCAAATGTTTACCAAGAACTGAAGCTCATCAAATCAGTTAATTTGGGAGAGACGTCTTTTTATAAATATCAAAAAATCACAAAGGTAGACAGGACCTTTTCAAAAGTTGTCCCTGAAATCAAGTGTCCCTGGGATAAAACACAGCTAAGAATTACTGTTAAGAAACTTTTGGTCGGCTGTGGCAGTTTTGATGCAAATCTAACTGCTGATGGAATCACATGCCCAACTGCTGCAGGACTGCCATGGGAGAACAGACTGGCAGGGAAATGCAACCAAGTGTGTCTTCCCCCTCTTCTCCTCTCTCCCCCCCTCCACTACAGGATAGGAAATTGGAGAAAGAAATATAAACCAGATTTTTAAATTGTTTCAGTGGCTTTAGCAGGCTCTTGTACACAAGGATTCACGGGCATTTTGGTTTGACTTCCTTTCATTTCTGGTCTTTCTGCATCTCTGCTCTGTTCTGGTTTACTATTCTCCAGCTCCCTGTACAAACAGGATCTTTCCTCAGTGTTCTGCCACATCATCTTCCTTCCTTTGTATACAGGCTGATACTGCGTGTTACACACCACACGGCTTCCTAAGGCACCTCATTTCTCAATGCTAGCAAAAACAGGAACCAAAAGCAAAGCAGCAATAAAAAACTAAATTCTTGCCACAGTTTAAAACTGAACCCTTGAATGTTTCCGATTCAAGATGACTTTTCAGTTAACGGATTTTTTCTAGTTTAGTGCTTTGTGTGCCGCACTGCATAATATGTGCAAATGAGGCACTTGTACTTTTTATCAGATTCAAATGCCTCTCCTGCGAGGTCTGCAACACTGACCCGTGGTTTTCTTCCTTTTTTTTTTTTGGTGTTGACAAGTGAAGCCATCTGAGCAAAGTGCACATTACTTCACTGTTCACCTCTTTTCTCCCGTCTTGTAAGGCTTGCTGTCTGATTTTTTGCTCCAGGGAGATTAGATAGCATGCCTTCAGGGAGAAAACCACAGGGTGCACTGCACATTGCACAAATGCTCTTGTTATTCTGAGGCCTGAAGAAACGAGGAAGGAAGCTTGAGGCTGGTGGTTTGGCAGGTGTGGGGCCTTTTTTACACAGACATCTGTTTTAAGTGGCAGGTCTGGGCTTGGGGATGAGCAGGGAACGCCTGTTGACTCCCACCCCCTTCTCTGTGTCACAGCACAAGGGGTTTTGGGCTCCTCAAGAAGCAATGTCACCCACTTGTTCAAGGTGTACTTTGGGACTCTGCTGTCTCATATTTGTGGCACAAAGTGAGACGATTCCTGCTTGCAAACTGGCAAGTGGGTAACGCAGCTGCTCCTCTGCTGCCAGAGACAGAGGTGCTGCTGCTGCCGCCGCACCAGCACGCACAAAATGGATGGGGTTAGAGTACAAAATGGGTGAACAACACGTACGCTAAGCTCGATGCAAAGACTCTATGAAGAGTTTGGATGATAACACGTACACCACATCAAAACAAACTCTTCTAATCCCACTAGATTATTTCTAGTGGTTTAGGTAACTCTGCTAGTGATCCCATTGCAGTTTTGAATGAACTGCTCCCTTTGGCAGGATCTTACAGCACACTCTCTGCTAAGCCTTGCATCATGTTTGAAGGAATTCATTAGTGCTTGGTGGTTAATTATCTATGGAATAACAGATCTGGGATCCCCGCTTTAGAAACAATCTAGAAAGAGACTGCAGTTTTTAGGGCTGGATCCTGCTCTGCTAAAACACACGTGTAGGGAGGAAGAAAGGGTTTGCATAATACTCTCCTCGGTGGGGATTCTCTGGGGCAAGTAAGTGTTGAGCCACATTATTATTTTAAATGACAATAAGTTCTTTCTCTGGTAGTTCACCGCCAACTTTAATGAACATTTAGCAACTTAATTATCTCTAAGACTGTTGCTCCTCTGTTACAGATCGCTGAAATTGGTCAGTGAATTCTGAAGTTACTGGGGGAAGGGCAGATACGCAGAAAAGCACAGACTGAGACATATGTGTACAGCTGCCCATGCAATCACAGACCCTCATTTCCATAAGAAATCAAGCTGAAGCATTTCAAGGTGAGGGACTGTGTTTAATCCGTCCCAATGCACTCATTAATACATCCCAAAACATGTCTCCTTGTCCACTGACAAGGAGAGTAAGTCAAGTACCACTTTAATCTGGGTAGGAGAGGAGCTACAGTTTCTGAGATAGGCATCATGGGGACTTCTGGGCTTTATGGCTTCTTCAGAGGTTTTAAGTTGTGCTGTGCTGACCTGCCTTCGTTCAGAGCTGGGTAACGAGTAGGCGACATGGTGGGAGAACTCAGCTGCTGTCTTTGCTTCATGTTGCAAGGCACAAAATAAAATCTGCTAATGACCATACCAGAATGGGCAAAATCCTGTCAAAATGAGAGCTAGGAAGCATTTTGACATTCTTGGAAAGGAAGACAGAATTTTTGACATGAAGAGTCCTGCTGCCATGCTTAACATGAGGTCTCTAGAGCCAGAATGCCATTTGTGTTGGTCACCTGTGAGGAGCATCACTGCAACGCTTACAGAAATCTAATAATATTTGGAGTTGGACTCCAAAATAAAATTGTTGTCTTCCGAGGATTAACATAAACGATAAGAAAAGCATGCTACACAAGGAAGCCTGACGTTCCAGCTTTGGTATCTTAATTTTTTTTTTTTCTTTTTCCTATCTGACAAATATCAGTATGACAGCAAACAGAACATTCCCAGTTTGCATGGTGGCACAGCTTAACTATGCTGGTAAGTGGTGAATTGACGCTTCGCTCTCGCATGGCCCTAAATTGTACCATTAACATGTGGTTATAGTCAGAGAACACATTTGATAGGAAATGGCACCTTGTTACTTCCCAGATTATCTGCTCCCTATGGGGTAAATATTTTAAACATCATGCAGGGTTTGAGCAGCAACATTCCTATTAAAAGTAAATGGGATTTGAGTGAGGGTAAATCCAAGCATGCAGTGCTGGGACGTTACACCTATAAATCTTCTGTGTCTTACACTCTCTGCTTTATTCGCTGACAAAACACAAGTGTTTGATGCCTTTGTAAGGTTCATAAAGCACAAAGGGAGGATGTGTGCTCAGCATTGCTTCCTGTAGCACTTTCTGCAGCTACAGTGCGACAGCCTGAAGTAGGAAGGACTCGGAGGGATTCCTCAGCTACGCTGCGCAGGCTGCAGCCTTAATAATGGGAGGAATGTGGCTTTCGGGTACAAGAAGTCCAGTTCACTTCTGCACTGCAGTTACCAAGTGATAAAGTTACTTTTATAATAGCAACTACCTTTAGCCAGGAAGTCTTTTAGGCAACAGCTACCTTACGGGCCCTGTCAAGGTTACTGAACATGTAATAAGCAATTTTTCTTCAAATTTTGTCTTTTGTTTGTATCTATCCCATCACAGTAGATGTCAACAAGTGCCCCAGTTTACATAACGACAAAGTTGAGAAAGGCCCTTCCTTAGGATAGCTACCTTTTAAACAAATAGCTTGAGTTTGAAAAAAAAAAATAGCCTTCTCTTCAGTAGGCATAATTTCATGGCTTAATACGATAAATGTAGCCTACATGTGCAGGATATGTCAGGCAGTGTTCTTTGTTACTTCACTAGATGGCGTGTGGCCGTGCCTGGTAGGGGGGAGAAAAGGGAGAAGAATTAATTCAGTGTGTAACTGGCTGGCTGCACTCCTGACCCTGATGTGCCTTTAACAATGTGGATCTACGAGTTAACGTTTCAAGGGTAAGAACTGAATTTCCAGAAGCAGGAATAGGATGTCCAGCTGAAAACAGCTTAATTTTCAAAAACCTGCAACTTTTGCCTTAAATCAGCAGTGGGGCAAGATTGGTGGAAAAGAGGTTTATTAGACCAACATATTTCCCAGGCAGAACATGCTTTCAGAGACACAAACAAGTTCTTCAAATCTGAAACAGGCCTGAAGAAGGGCTTATCTGTCTGCAAGGGTATCTGCTCTCTACGAATGTGGTCAGCTGGTCTACTGAAAGACCTTCTTCTCTTCCTATAAATTCTGCTTATTGCCTGACACCATCACTGCTGTAACACTACTGAAATAAGGTCCAAAACTTTGTGATGTTCTTCAAAAGGCAAGCCATAAGGTTAATCTGTGTTCTCACTTTCCCCGGTGTAAACTGCAGCATAGCTGTCCTCTTTTGTTCTTCCATTAACTATTTATGCCTCCTGCTTTGGAGGAGAACAAGACCCAGTTCTACCCCGAGGCGCTTACTCTCATGGGATAACATTAAATCACCCTCACAGGGCATTGCCAGTGCAGGTGCTGTAAGAATCTGCTCCTTTCTTGCTTGGAAAAATGGGCATTAACTCTTCAAGGTCTCAGACATGAATTGCAGAAGTACCTGGATCCAATAAAGATGCTACCAGTTCCCTAGCACACACACCAACAGCGAAGCTTGCCACGGCGAGGTTTGGAGGGGTTGGCTGGCTGTCTGGCAGCAAGCACAGCAGCCCAGGAGCTGAGTGAATGTGCAGTTTCACAACTGGCCTAAGCTGACCTACAGCTGGGCTCCTGCCAAAAGGCAGCTCCCCTGCTCTGCTGACACTTGTGCTCCTTTGGCTGTAGGGTCAGCGGTGCCGGGGGCTGATTGGTCTTGATACAATCCTCCCCTCCTTTTTTTTCCCCCTTTTGGTAGGGTTAATTTTCAGTCAGCTCAGTTTGCTGAATAGGCTGGATGATGAGATGGAAAGTGCAAGATTGGCCTTCCTGACAGTAGTGTGGACTCAGCTGGCAGGAGTCAGTGAGGGCTGTGCACCCACAGTGGGCTTCTGTGGTACCCTGCAAACCTCCCCAAATGCCGTGGGGGGTTGGGGCAGGCAGCTGCTTTGGGATGGGATGCAAACTCTGCTCCTTTGAACATAGAGAAATGGGGTTTAACAACCATCTGCTAAGGAATGGTGCCATGAGGAAAACACATCTGATATACATCAGTGAGGGGTTTTCCTGTGGTATTTAGGTCTAAGGTGTTTGCTGTTTTACCATCCAGATATGCACTCAACCTTCAGATGTGTTCAGTGCAACACAGGCACTAGATTTAATACCTGCTACACCATGGCTATACCATGTGTTATACACCAGTGCCACAACATGGGCAACACTCTCTACAAGGAACAAAATGATTCCCAAAATCAAGCAGCTTTCCTTGTCGTTTATGGCTGATGGCTGTTCCTGATGGGAAGAGTGCATTTGTGGTAGGTGGCTGGCTTGGGGGAGGGTGTCTGGTGAAGTGCCAGTGCTGCAGCTGCATGGGGAGTTGTGGAGAAGAGGACCTAGTGCTCTCACTGTGGTACTGGAGAACAGGGGCAAACACTGTCAACTATCTGAACAAGAGGCCTGAAAGTGAGAGCTCATTCCTCCCTTGTGTGTCAGGTTTGTGTGGCCACTGTAACTTGAAGGAAGAAGCTACATGGTAAGACAAGTTCTGCCAGGGTTAACCCACATCAGCCTCTCCACTAACCTTCCCCTGAAGCAAGTAGGATTAGAGACAAGATGTTAATGGGAGAGGAAAATCAGGGTCATGGGATGGCTTATAATCAGTTCGGTAGGAGAGGCAGATCTCTACCTAACTTTCTTATTATGTATTTCCATGAAATGCACCTTCCTGTCTTTGATCTGCTCACTCAACTACCTTGGCCTCCAAGTGCAGTTGTCTCAGCTAACTCATTTGGTTCCCATTTCCCCATGCCATCGCTCAAGTTTAGTAAGTTGAAACATCTGGATGAACCCAGAAAAAGCTGCAAGTGATGTCCTTACTGTATCTATTTGAAACAGCCTATGCGTTGAAAATCACCGTACATAAAACACTTCTCTGTACCTACCCCAGCCCTCAGCCCAGGCTCCTGGTTCTGCATCCCTTTCTGCTGTTCTTTAGCTCAGTCACTATTGGGCTTCCAGGGTTTAAACCTGTCTTGCTGTCATTATTATTTTATTTGAATTCCAAAATTTTTCTCTCCCTCTAGTAAACTTACAGCAATGAGTAAAGATCCCATTAAGAAAGAACTGTTTGGGCTATAGAGAAATGCTGCCAACTACTGTAACAGAAAAACATTACAGCTCCCTTTTGCCCCAAAATAACATTTTCTTGCTGTGGGTAAATAGCAATTGCAGTTCTTCTGGGAGCAATAATCGCAGCCCTCTCTTTCTCCAAAGGGAGCGTGCAGTCCTCCGTCCCAGAGAGAAGCTCCTTTCCACGAGGCATGTCCAGAGGGCATCGGCCTCTGCCCAGGACCGGGGGCAGCAGGGGACGAAGGAGACTGGCAGAGAGGAAACCGAGGGTGACGCTCTGAGGAAGTAGCTCCTTCAAGAGGATCACATGACAGAAACTAAACCAGTGCTCCTCACTGGAATGGGACTCAAAGGACTTCATCTGGGGTCCTCTCTGGCCAAGAAGGGATCTTATTTAATTTCTTCTCCCTCTACTCCATGCCTAGAACCTGTAATTCTGAAAGTGAGTCTGTCCCTGTAGATGTCTGCAGAGAGGCAGATGGTATCAGGGGATCCAGAGACCTGGGCTGTGTGTCATGCAGTGCCATCTCATTTCTGTGTCTTGAGGCAAGCCCTCTTGCCTCTGCTGTCTCCTTGCCTAGGTTTATTGCATTTGCTGCCCAGGAATGTCACAGAGCCCTGGGACATTCACTGTGTTTTCAGAGCACCCAGTGAACAAGTTCATTTTAGCTGGGGTTTCCAGGTACAAAATAAAGTAACTGTAAAATAAGGAAGGTAACGTCATTTATCAAACTCAAGTTGTACCATGAAGAGCAGATAAATAGATACCATAATCAGCAGTTAGCCCTCCAGCTACAGTCTGGTTTCAGTTTGTGTGAGTTTTGCCCATAGGACCTCCTTCCTCCCCAAAAATCCATAGGTCTTCATCTTCCTGACTTTATTGAGGTGTCAACCTGTAGCAATTTCAAAGCAGCTATTCAAGGTCCATTAGTACTGATCTACTTTGAGATGAACATTGGCCTCATTTGGCTTTGCTTTGCTTCCTACCCCACTGTTCATTAGCTAAGGTTTGGCTGAGATAACACCTGAGAAACAATGCTGGTGCTTAGAGCAAAAAATCAGGATGAGTGAATCCAATCCCAGCCCTGTCACTGACAAGAGATGAATCCCTGACCCTTTTATTTTCCATCTTCCTCTCTGTAATGGGAGTAATCTCTTATGGCAGAGGCACAACTGCTACTTCAGTTTGTAGAACGCTTTGAGATGGTCAAAGCACATCTCAACAAAAGAACAAAGCGCTACTGGTGTTTCTAAAGTGTGCGATGCGTGTCCTAAACTAACCCTTTCTGACCTGATACTTATGGTCCTCTGTCACATCTCTACTATAAAACAAGCTGTGTTTTGGGTGAACTATTTACTAAATGCACAACTTTAAAAAAAAAAAAAAACAAAAACTTTTGAAAGACTCTGCTTATTTTTAAATTGCTGCATATCGCAGATTTAAGCTAATATGAGAACACCAAATGTGTGGCCACAAGCAGAGTTCATGGAAGACTCTCTGACCTTTCTGTAGGTATGCACCATGTTTAGTGCAATATAGCCCAGATCCTTAGTGCTTCTGAAGTCCAAGAAACTGTGTAAGATCTTTTGTCAGAAAAACTACTCGTAGATCAGGCCAACAGCATGAACGAGTGGGTTACATAACTGATGAGCTAGTCACATCTTGGTAGGCATAAACCCATTTATCTTCTTGTCACCTAGCAATATGACAACACATTATACCTGCTTCTTTCAAGTCTTGCTGCAAAATGTGCTTTGTCTGTAGATGCTTTTCCAGCAACAAAGTGTGTACTGTAGAAGAGCACATGGCTCTGGATTCCTAACATAAAGCCCTGACTCTGAGGCTGCAGTTTGCTGCTGTCAGCAGCAAAACTCGTTTAAGGTATACCCACCTCCCTTATAGCCCAGGCTGTGCATTTCCACCTACTGCTGAACCCAACCTCCACCATGCTCTTTCTCCTCTGCATCACCTTAGCAAAGCGACAGGATCTCCAGCACCAAGCAGATTAAGCAGTCAAGTCCGGTGTGGGTGTATCTGGGCAGGTCCTCAGCACTGTCTTCTTGTCAGCATCATGGGGTGCCATACAGCTCCTCACCACAGACACAGCAGTGACTGGGGAGCACTTCCATGCCCCTCTCCCTCAGATGTGACTGCATTTACAATAGGTCTTCTGGACATACAGAAAATGTGTATCGTGTTCCTAGGAGACTCTGCTGAAGCAGGAAATGCCTTAAATACGTTTCTGGTCTTGCACAGTGTAGTACCAGAGCCACAGTGGTCTGCAGCACACTGGTATACATGTTCTCTGCTCATCCAGAACTGCTCCACGTTGTCTATGTACATTACAGCTCAGCCTCTCCAGGGAACGCTGTGTTTGCTGTTACATTTGCACACCAGCCAGAGCTTTGCTTTCTGGTCTATGAATGGTGTATCCAGAAATTGGCTGCTATGCTGGTACGCTTCAGAAAGGATAATGCTGTCCTTTTCCCTGCTGTTTATTGTTTACCAGAGGTGCCTAATTTCTGACAAACAAAAGAGATGGATTCTGGGCATTTTAGCAATAATCAAGAGCAGGATGAGCAGGATGGCTTTACAATATGTACAGCGCTGTGTATAGGGCTCAACAAAGGCCTGCAATACTGGGCAGCTTGCTGACGCCAGGCTCTTTGCTGCATTAATGATAATAGCAACAACCTTGTCTGCCCTGCAAATCGCAGACAGAGAGCATAGAAACCTCCAAACTAGCAACAGAACAACCAAATAGGAAGCCTATGACATTAAATACATGAAAGGGAAGCCTTGGGACTGTGAGAAGGAATCGAGTACATTCAGCACTGAATGGGTATTCTTCAGGGTACTGTTTAAAAATCATTGACTAGTTTTGCCCACTAGTGTAGCTCTGTCAAAGTCAACAGAGACATCAGAAGTTTGTGCAGATGAAGTTTACTCGGATACAGAAGAGCAGAGCAAGAATTTCCACTTTGATCAGTCTCCTGGCTCTGCCCCTTGGTGCAGAAAACCTTCAGAGATTTTTTGTTTCTTCTCTTATTGGATGGGCTTGCCTCTGACATATGAAATCACGTTGACTGAAGCTGTAGAGCTGAGGCAGGGCGGTAATACTAGGTGCAGTTAGGATGTGTGTGGCAGGGTTTATTTCATGACAGAGCCATAACACACGGCGCGCTCCCTACCTGCAGCACAGCCCCGGGTACTCTTGCTCCAGGACCCAGGTGAGAACCCAGGTGATCTGTCCCTCAGCTGCATCACACACCCAGAGCTCAGAACTGCGAACTGCACTGCCTTGCAGATGCCCAAGATACAGATTGGGCCACTACTGCTTGCCACAGTACATAAAACATCCTGGCCCTCCCTCCCTCTGCATGCTTCCTTCCCTCCACCAGCCTTCTCTGCTCCCATTCTGTGGTGCCCCCCATTCCTCCATCCTTACAGACAGCCACTCCTCAGCCCCTAATCTGGCTGCAGTGCTGATGTGGAAGGTCTGTCAGCGTAATGCAGAGGAATGGTGGCAAGAAAGGGAAGAGGCTACAAAAAGGTAAATACACTGCACCCTCTAGCCCTCTCGTTACTGTTGGGACATAAGCCAAATGGTTTCAGGTAATCTGTCTTAGTCCTAGATACAGAGTGCATAAAGGCACAGCCTGAGCACAGCAGTGAAACCTCCACAGTCTGCACTGGTGTAATGCTAGTTGTGTGCATAGAGTTCATTGAGCAAATGTAGATGTTTAAACTGTAGGTGTCCATTTTGTGAGTTAGTCACCTTAGGACGCCGTTTTAAGTCAGAGAGAAACAGGCACTTTTGGCATATGATAGAAATTCACACTCAGTTGAGCTAAATTGTGCCTTGTAAGCTCCTGCTGCTCCCCGCTGACAATACAGGGAGTCAGGCATGACTAGCTCACAGGTAAATGTCTGTACGACACACATCAAAAGACGGGTGAGATAAATCACATTTTGTATGGCTTTGTTTTGACACAGGGATGCTACATGCTATGGAGCTGCTAGGAGGGGGTTTTGTAGGGTGCTGGGTAGGGCACGCTCTGGCACGTAACTGCAGAGGCCAGGGAGCCAGATTCAGAGGAGAAACAGAGAGTCGCAGTGACAGACACAGTAAAACCCTTTGGGAACGTGGCTGCTGAAGCAACCATGACTTCATTAGACTTGCTCAAGATGCCCTCTAGCCTAGACCTTTCACCTCATTTAATGGTTTCTTGGCCTCAATCTCTTATAATTCTGAAATGAAAAAAAAATATCTCTTTTGACTCCTGTTTTCAAGCAAGGGCTGTTTGATTTGGAACACTGCATTGAAGTCTGTGCTACTGATTGATTTCAGGTTTATTATATTTTCCCCTTTGAAACATGCTACAGGAAAAAAAAAATCTGTACACTTTGTCGTTTTTCATGTAACCCCTCCCCCCCCTCCTTTTTT